>NC_058337.1:8978254-9281285 GCF_905475395.1 Chrysoperla carnea
ATAAAATCCGTCTTCTACCATGCTCTAACTTACCTTCACCCTCTCCATATTACTCACATCATAATATTCTTCAACCTGTTTGTCCAGGCTTCGCTACCATTATTTAGACAATAGACGACCTTTAGTTTAGTACAAAGACTATAGGATAGACAAGAAGCAGAAGTATAATTATAAGTGACATCTGGAGTCTGAGGCGATCAACTATTAAGTTTGTCGGCCTTTGCGGGTATGGCTATTAAGTTTAACTACTTTGCGGGGGTGACTATTAACTATTAAGTTTGAAAGCCTGACTCGGTAGAGGCGCTGAAACTCGTATACTACGATTTTACATTAGCTCATATGGGCTGCTTCTCCTCTATCCTATGCTCTTTGGTTTAGTAAAGATTATTAGTTTAAAATTGTCTATAATATCTGCTACGTACGTAAAGTGAAAAAATGTACCTTAAGCGTTTTGTCTCCGGGTGTCGTTATCGTAGGGAGATAAACATATGCCAGTTGGTAATTGCTATTGAACAAGTTAAATTTCGTGATTATGTCAACCTTTAGACTCATAATTTATTTTTGTCAAAAATTAACACTGGTTGTATTATCTACGGTTAAAATGGTATAAGGTTATTAAATGAAACTTGTTGGTCATTTTAACATGTTTTATGTGTTTTATTAACACAACAAAATATAATCAATACATAACAAAACATAATAAATATATCTATTCAATTTAAAGCTTTTTGATAAACTACGTTTTTAGTTTGGTTTTTCGGAGCATAAATATATAAAGACGATGGCTTTCCTACACGTAAACACGCGACATATAGTTGTCCATGCGAGAAGCATGGAAATTCTAAATTAATCCCGCAAACTTCCAACGACTGGCCTTGCGATTTATTTATGGTCATCGCAAAGGCCAGGCGCACGGGTATGTTAATAAACATACACAATATAAACAATATGGGAATAAACACAAATAAAACAAAAGTAATGACAAACATTCTTCTTGAGTTTCTTCTTGAAATTTTTGGTTATGTTTTACAAACTGAATATAGATAAATAGTATAACTTCGCAGTATACTTGTACGTATCTTCCTATATATTGAACAATTTTGGTACACTCTTGCAACCTTGAGGATCAAGCGTAACAATAGCGATTCCGATACAAAATTAATAAATTTTGATTTCTTTAGTTTAATTTTTGGGTTTTTTTTAATTTAGTTTAGTTTAATTTTGAAAATCGGTCCAGCCGTTTTTGAGTTTTAGCGAGACTAACGCACAGCAATTTATTTTTATATATACAGATAATAATCCTAGCTAACAAATAGTAATGTCAAAATTGGCAACTTGGGAATAATAATCTCGTGTTTTAAATGGTAAAAACTTCTGAAATTTTGGGATTTACTAAAAAGCCCTATATTTAAACTTTGAAAAAAAAAGTTAGTTAAATTCGTTTAGCATAGGAACTGCAATTGCCTTGCTGGTTATAGCTTAAATATTAAACACTTATAATTTTATTACATTCTTATAATTTTCTTAAAAAACAATAGTTCTCGCATAAGAAATCAAAGCTAAGATAACAAAAAATTTACATTGAAAAAAAAATTAATTTTCATATAAAAGTTATCTTTTTTCTGTCGCGCTATTAGCTCAGTTAAGCCGTAACGAATAACGTCCGCGGTTTGCTTAGGGTAGCGGGTTCCAATCCCACCGTCGCAACAAAATTAATTTAATTAATAGTTGGGGTGGGGTTGGTGTAGTGCATGGTAAATGCATCAAGGAGGTGCACTCAGCCTCTGAAATTGAGGAGCTGATAAATGAAATAATCAGCGGAAAGGTGGTAAAACACATATATGGTATCACAATGGGCTCCATAGCCTAAATGTGTCCTTTGTGGGCAGCCAATATAACCTAACCTAAGCTATCTTTTTTCTCCTATAAAATACGAATCATCTACAAAATACAGGGTTGCATTTAAACAAATGAAGTGGAACACGCTTTAACCTAGAACCTATTCATGGATATTTTGTATAGAACCTTTTTTGCAAAAGAGCAAAAACTGCCATAATCCTATTAGTTTACGAGATATTTGCAAAGGCCTATTTTTGGGACCTGTGACCTTAATAATTTTTTTAGCGCATGACTTAGCTATGGACTTTTCATAAGTCATTTCTTGCATCCAAATAATGATTATCTCAGTGAATAAACTTCACGTAGATTTTTTAAGCAGATCGGCTTATTTTTCTGGGCTACTATTCTGGTAATATTAAACTGAGAGTATATTTCCAAATGAAATTGCCTTCAAACAGGTTTATAAAAGGATTTACCAGCTAACTGTATGGAGGCCAAATAAAAAATAAAAAATTAAACGTAAGTGTTAAAAAAACATAAACTATTTTTAGATTAGGGATACCAAGTAAAGATTTTATTTTAGAGACTTCAGAAATTAGGACGATTTATAATTACTTAACCATACTATTTTAATTGAATAAATACAAGTGAAGCTGAGTTATTTAACAAACCACAAAATAAAAAATTCAAGAACCATGTTACAACTAATTTAATCTATATTTAACAACTTTCATATATACAGAGTGTCCCGTGACTCGACGAACATAGCTTTAGAACGTTTTTTTTTTTTGTCAATTGTAAGTCGAACATGCTTTATATATTTTTGTCCAAAGCCCAATAGTTAAAGAGTTATGCCCACTATTATGTTCCCAAAGATAATAGCCAATTGATTCAGTCAATCTAGACGAAAAAAAGGCCGGACCTGGAAAAAATTTCAATGGTGATTCTGAGGTTATAGATCGTTAGGGGGGCATGTAAATAACTTTAAAAAAAATTAAGAGAATTTTTCGTTCCGCTGTTTTTGGGAAAATTCAAAAAAATTTTGGAATGCGTTTTTCTCGGAATCTATTGGTTTAAGGGAAAAATATTACAAATGAAAAATAGATATATAATTGTCCATACCTGGTATTTCAACAATTAACTCAGAAAAATTGTTTGTTTTCACTTGTTTAAAGTTGAAATTGGCCAGCAAAGTTTGCGGGTATCTGCCAATTTTAAATTAATCATCAAATTGTAATTAAATATCAACTAGCGCCACACATCTAGTATGTGAATTAGGATTATTTGCTATAAAGAACCAAGAGTATGGATTTATTAAAATGTATTTTTGTGTGTGCCTATTTCGATCGAAAACTGAAGTCCGACTGTAAATATGTTTCTAAGTATATTTTTATTTATTTTTTTTTTAATTTGAAATTTCGTAATTACAGTTTTCTTACACGATAGTATCCAATGAAGTTTTCTGAACGCACATTGAAACTTTAGAATGGAAAACTCCTATCTATTCGTTCCGTGCGTGAGTTTCGTTTCCATGGTAACGATACACTACTTTAATTATAGAATTGTATGGATGCATATATAATTGTATGGATTGCATTTAAGACTTACATTTAAAATTTAATATTCTTGTCTCACAAATTTAAATAAATAATTATGATAATTTACATTTGAAAAATAATATTTGTTCAATTTGATTTCTTATTTTCACAATTTTTAATGCATTTAGTTTAATTAATTCGTGTTTTCAATAATTTTAATTTGACATTTCTATTACATTAACATGTAAAGAATTGTAAATTAGTCATAACAGCCCCCTTTAACTCCAAAATTTTTCACTTAAAGCGCTGGCATCGATTTTATTGTCCCTACCATGACTACGCACACAACGAATAGCATAGCACTATAGAAATATGTTTCTTAATATTACTTCTAACCAACAATAGAGGTCGCTTTTCACTTTTTAAACAAACAACATTCTTGTCTTAAATACAGTTTAACATGTAGAACTCAGATAGATAATTGATATTATAATCTTGTTGTTTGAAAATACTTTTGAACTGCATTTACAAACAACATAAATGTTCACTTTAAAATTAGTGTTACTAGTCGAAACCACTTTGAATTTCCTTAACAATAACAATTACCTCAAATGTTTTGAATATTATGTGTTGAATTTGAGGAAAATTTTGAAAATTATTATAACCTACGGCTATTTAATGAAATATCTCTATATGAGGGAAAACTATTTTCACAATACGAAAACACATATATTTAAATGCTAGATAATATAACATAACATCATTTCTATCTCCATTCTAGAAAGTGTTTGGTGAAAATTTACTTTGTTACCACAAATGATGAATTGAAAATGTAATTTACATGTTGGTGAAATTAAATTATATCATTTACTTTAAACGAAATTATAACCTCATTTGTACTAGACGATTTATTGTCATATTATATTTCCTTCAACTTTTATTCTCCACCGTCATTTTCTTTATGTTTATTAAAACCTAAAAATATGTTTTGCATTACGGAAATGTAGGTTAATCAAATTAAAATTTTTCGAAGAATTAATTTCCAGCAAGCTGGAAATCGTTTTAATACATTCATTTGGCCCTAAATGCGTGTAATCCGAGTTTGCCCCTGAAGGTGTGCATAACTTTTGGGAGCCAAAAACTGCAAAATTTTTTTTATTTTTTTGTAAGCGTCCTTAATATTCATGATCAAAAATCGCAGTAAGTAGTTTTTTGGTAATATCTCACTTCCTTTGTCTCAAATCGTATTTATATTTATTACACAAGTTTGTATACTAAACTCAGCCATGCATGTCATAGTGCAAGAACAATTACGAATTCCAGTATGAATTAAATATCCAGACTGAAATATTAAATAATTTGTTAAATATTAGTTCATTAACAAATTAATACATCGTATTTATAAATAATATGAATAAATCACATACTCATTTAGTATTACTTTTTATATCATTTATGTAAGAAAAATACATAGTATATTAAGTTTAGTTCAGAGTTTGTAACTCTTAAAAATATTGATGCTACGAAAAAAAATTTGGTACAGGTGTTCACAGAATCATCTAATTAGTCCATTTTCGGTTTTCCGCCCATCCGTCCGTCCGTCCGTTTGTGAACACGATAACTCAAAAACGAAAAGAGATATAAAGCTGAAATTTTTACAGCGTACTCAGGACCTAAAAAGTGAGGTTGAATTCGTAAATGAGCCACATGGGTCAATTGTGTCTTGGGTCCGTAGGACACATCTTGAAGACCATTAGAGAGAGAGACAGAACAAAAGTTTAAATGCAAAAAATGTTCCTTATTTTAAAAACGGTATGTCAATTTTCAAATTGGTTGACCATGTTTTTTGATGACATATCCAAGAAACCACTAAAAAGTCACCCACATGAAACCTAAAAATCGAGAGTGAAAGTAGTTCTTGTAGATAGTGTTACAGAGAACTATTCACATCTTTAGCAAAAACTTTAATAACTAGTTACTCACATCACTTAAATGTCAGTAACTAGTAATTTATGTCAGTAACTAGTATGTCAGTTATTAGTAATTTGAAATATCTGGTGTGCGTTCGCCGGAAGACTCATTAATAGATAAAGTATTTCCAGAAGTTGCAGAATTGTTAGTCGTTTAGGTCGCGAGATAATCGGCTGCAAAGTTCGTGATTTTCCTATAGAAAGCATTGCAAAACTCGCTCAAAAAAATCTCTCGACAGAATTGGAAAAAAAAGTAGGAAAGCTGAAAGTAATGCTTTTAGAATAAAATTTTAAAAATTTTTTAAGTAAATTCGTTTTCGATGTATTAATTTTGACGTAAATTGTTCTAAATTAGGAATGTGGGCATAATTATCTGGTGTTTTAAGTTGTTAAAACTTTTTTCTTTGGGATTTAACAGTAAGCCTTATTAGGTTCTTAAATTTAAATTCTCGTTGCAAATTTAAAAGGATGTGCATATTTTGCCGTAATTACCAATAAAAATTTTTTAGTTTATTCGTCTATATATTGAGTATACCCTATTCATAACAATGATATTGAATTATTCTTAAGAACATTTTCCTTCAAAATTCTATGAATTCAAGTATTTCCATTGACATTCTATTTGCATTCTTAATTTTCACAGAATTTATTTGTGTTATTTTTTTAATGTTTATTTATGACCAGAATCCTTTTAAAATATAAAATCGTATTTCAAATTGCAAACTAGAAATAGAAATATACCATAAGAGATAAATAAGTGTATACCTATACATCTTGAATTACAAAAAAAAAAAAAATTTTCAATAAATTTTTACAAAGAATGTAAGGGCTTTCTACCTCTCTACGATAATATCCTAACTGGTTCACTAAGTAAATGGTCATAGATATTTTATTCAATACAAGAATTCCATAATAGAAATATATTTCTTGGTATTCAAAATATAAGTAGGAAAATAATCGAAATAGAAATTTAAATAAATTTTATAATCGTTCCATCCGTATTACATACATAGAGGAGACTGGACCTTGTTGTGACAAGGTTCAGTCTCCTCTATGTAATGTAAGTAATGTATGTAATGCAATCCTTGTGGTTACACAGTGTCAATTTTCTTATACATAATGAATGCTTCCAGAGTAATTATACTATTACGCTGTAAAATTCCAATGAATATAACTCACGTCCAACATTGCCATGGCTATCGGCATTTTTGTCTGTTAAATCTGGAAGTATGAGTTACATGTTTATTTTATTAAATTTTCAAGGCAGTGATTTTAAATATAAGCAGCTGTAAATATAAGCTGTTAATTTTTTACAGAAATATGATCTGAAAAAATATGATCTGATTTCATAACATTCGGCCAAGTCTTTTGAAGTTCGGCGAGTTTAAAAAAAAAATCTTTCCTGATGGATAGCGCGCGAACAAAACAAGATATCTACTTCGTTGAGGTGTCGATCGAAAAGTATTAACGGCAAATTATGAAGTATCGAACGAAGCTTATTAAGGAGAAAATGATCTAAAAATAATTTCATAAGATTCAGTCGAGTCGTTTCGATTCGGTCGAGTTTTTTTTTTCAACTACTTATTATGTTGGGAAGTTATTTGTGTGGACCACAAGGATCGCACGAGACCCGGCCCACTGCTTGCATTTTTGTGTTTTTTAATGAACTTAATTCTTATTTCGCAAGTTTTTTGGATTTTTATTTACATTTTTTAAATTCAGTACTGGTTTTGATATTTGAACCTATATATTTTTGTAGAAAATCTATAGAAAATTCTCAAGAGTGCAGCATTTTACCGAGCAGAATTTTGTCATAAGCGTACGCAAGTATTGAGAATTTGTGATTGTGAAGTTTTTAAACATGTGTAGTTGCCAATCTAGATGCAAGCCTTACGAGTGACTCAATCGCGAATTTTAAAATAATAGTCCTGGGTGGATAATATTTATTCCGTATCCACAGGGATTGTGCGAATCCATGTCTTTACAGTTCAAGAAAATTCATGTTTTAAATTAAAGAAAAAAAAACAATGGAAATCAAACAGAGGAAAATAGAGAAAAAATAAGTTCTCAAAATAAGTGAATATTTGAAAAAAAGCTTTAAAGTCGACTTAATTGCTGTAAATTTCCTGATAGACCGTTGAAGTTGAGCAGTGAAATATCATTAATTTGTTGTCAATTCGTTGCATTCAGAAAAATCGATTATATGACTTGATCCGTTTAATTAAAATTAATTATTTTCGAAAAGCATTAGCTTTCGGAGGAAAGACGATTTAAAAATATGTCATTATTGCATTTCATCGAAAGAAAACACGCTAACAACGAAAAATGCTTTAGCCAAAAGTTGTCAAGGGCAATAGAGGACATTCGCCTGTGTCCATAACTTTGACCTACAATTATCGGTAAACTTTAAGCGTATTTATTTTCGATTAAATGCAATAAGGACACAATATTAGGTCATATTTCCTCTCAAAACTAACCTTTTTCAAAACAATATTTAAAAAAAAATTTTTTTATCAGGATCAAATTTGTAATTTTAAGTGTTATTCTATTGGTTACCGTTTAGGATCTACATTGGCTATAAAAGAAATCCGAAAAACTAGATCCAATCTGATGTCAGAACATGATTCCCCACCAAACTCTGCGCACCTTTGATTAAGTTATTTTTTGATTGATTAACTACAAAACGATATTTCGATGTATGGTAATATGACCCACCCTGTATTTAAGCCTAGTAAACGGAATTAATTCCTTACGGAGATTTCTATCTCTTAACAGTGCAACAGTGTAGTGCTGAATCGATGTTTCCCAAAAAATTATATTGGGACTTTTTTTTCAAGTTAAAAGTTAAGAGTAGTAATTTGTGAGTATTTCAATATCTTAAGGTATAAACAATTAGTTTGTACAGTGGAGACTTTGAACTATTTTCCAGAATTTTATTGATTGTACTTTGACCACCTTAAATAATTTTTTTAATCCGACAGTTCCCGGTCTTGAAACTATAATAACTTAACCATTTCTTGCTTGGTTAAAATTTTTCCTCAATTTGTGTATAAACTAAATCACTACTCTGAATATAAAACTAATAATGTATGAAGACGAAGGATTAAGTTATTAAAATTAAATTTATAACAAAATAAACACTAGGGACGTTATTAAAAAAAACTGTTATAACAGGAAAAAGTAAGAAGTATATTACAATAAATTTCATCATTAGTGCACACATCTAAAAAATATTGAATTCCCAAAATGATGATATATTTTAATACCTCCTTACGTTGTTATTGCCTAACTGAAAGACGAAGTAATACAAAAGTATATAATATTATTACGGTGGCAAAGAATGTCTAATAAAACTTTTTCATGGGCAATATAACACACATACTGAATTATTTTTATTGAAACATAAGATTTGCACTATACTTGATAAGGATAAAGGTGAGACTTGAGCAAAATTTATAATCATATTTGTAAAAATGTTGATTATGCGATGTGAAATATGCATTTTGAGTTTCAAGACCAACGATGTTACAACTTGCATATCTCATCTGAATAAAATAGATAGATATACTCATTATAAAAAGGTAGAAAACACAATATGCAAGTATAGAAGGCAAATAAATAGAGACAGAATTGTATGTTTTAGAAAACCTGTAAGGAATAAAATGTTCTGAAAAGTCATTTAATCCTTAGTTTCCTCATATAAAACAAAAAAGTAAAATGTGCAATTGCTACTCGTTAATAACTTTACATGAAGTTCAGCACACACAAATTTTTAAAAATACCATTAACAATGACTAAATATTAATAATAGGGAAGAAAAAATAAATGATAGAGCCACAAAGTCTCAAAGTATTGTAGGATATGGCAAATAAAAGAAATTCATGAACCCTTTCTTTCTGCCGCGTGGTAAGTAATGTCCTGAGTCGATGTGGAGTATTTTCCCCCATCGAGATAGAGGGGCAGGTTGAAACAAAATGAGTAAAAATTTCCCCTTACGACCGCACAAATTTTACGTCATACTAGCAGACATATCTTCCCTTCCCGACTAATGCCAATCAAAACATGTTACCTTTTTTCGGGCATTTGGAAAGAAGGAGAGGAGGGATGAATGTCTACCAGAAGTATGTCACGTTAGTGCGATCGTTAGGGAGCTTATATGGTAAGGGGCAGAATTTTTTCTCATTTTGTACGAATATTTCCCAATTCCCTTCTGTCTCGAAAATAACTGCTTTGCCACATATATGTTCTATACGAGTAAAAACTCCTTATCAACTCAAGAGCTTATTTACTACGCGTAGATTGGGTATCGTGGATTTGTTTTACATTCCATATCCTAGAATAAAGTATGCAAGCATATGATATGATCTGAGCAAAACGCTTTTGTCCGCTATTGCACAAGCTCCATTCTTTGACAAAAACCGAGTTAATTCTCTTCACAAGAAGTAGGAACCATTTCCTATTTCTAAATACTCTAGCGACTAAGAATCGATCTCAAAAGATCCTGCGCAAAAAGATCCACTTTCTATTCATCGCGTGAATTATACTATATCCCGTCACATGCCATTCAAAAAATACACTTCCATCGCCATGGAAAATATATGATATCCATTCAAAATTATTAATTAGGATTTAACAACGATTTGTATCCAAACTCACAATATATCTAAGCGTAACATTAATAAAGTCTGCAGAAGTGATATGACATGCATTGCTGATCAATATTTTTGATTACGTTTTTTTCTCTATCAACTTTGTGAACAAATATTCAGTAAAAATACATTCCACAGGTTATTGGACAGGCCTGAGACATTTTTTGTACAGTAGGTCAAAATGTGAGATTCAGTCATTATTTTTCAATATGTTAATTCGAAGAGCTTCAGAAAAACCTTTTCCAAAACTCTGTTTGCATCGACCTCTTCACCGCGCTGAATATTGAACGAGGGGCCGAGAGCTAAACAAGTATAAGGTATGTTTTGAGACGAAGCAAGGTTGAAAAGCGTTCATTTGTCGCTGTTATCACAAGCAAAACTGCCAGAACGTGAAGCATTTGGACATTTGGAAACGCACGTTTGTTGCAAATATCGAATACTTCGAGTAAATTTTTCGCAATCTAATAATTGAGACAAGCAAAATTTGAGAAAATATCGATGATTTAAAAATCTATCTATAATCTTCAATTGAATAAATCTGTATATTCGAGCGTTGAGTTTGTTATGACTCGTACCTTCCGAAATTCAAAGTCGTGTTTATTGCAGATATCGCTCATAGTTTTGAAAATTTTCCTGAACTCTTCTCCAGCGTTCCCTTTTCTTTCAATCAAAATATGCTTTGCAGCATCAGCTAGTTCGTTAGCCTCGATAATATCCAGGTTTTCTGTTTGAAGTATTATACTGAAAGAGAAAGTCAAAGAATGAACCGTGCTCAAAATATGCATGGATATCTGATTGGTCAGTGGAAATGCGTATCATAAATGGGTGGATGCATTTACAGGACTAAATTATTAAAGAAAACTTGCCCAAAATGTATTTGGGCAGATTCTCTTTCGGGGGTCAAACCACCTTCCATGCGCACGGGCCTGCGATAAAAGCTTTATCCTTATAAGCTTGGTTTATATATATTCTATGTTGGTCCAGAACTAATCTTCACTGGATGAGCAATATCAGTAAATACGTAAAATTGAAATAAGTGGCGGGCCATAGAAACATTGTGGAGAATTGCACGGCTGTCGAGTTATTTTCTGCGATGAGAAAATTAGCCCTACCTTCACTTTTTGATTACAAAATATGAACCTATTATTTGATTAATTTTTCAACGAGTGTTAAACAAAATCCTAAAATCAACAGTGTAACTTGTAGAAACACAGACGGACAAGGCATATCGTATCATATGGTTGTCATAATGAGAAAATGGTTGTTTGAATATAAGAACGTAAATAGTTTGTTGGTAAACTATAAAAAAAAGTGAACGAAAAGGATATAAATTGACACTAAAAGGCACTAGTAATTTTTCGTGTGAATTAGTATTCATTTGAAGAGGCTGCGTAAAGACTGGTCACTGACCAATTTGGTATAAGGTGCTAAAAACAGGATATTAAATAAAATATGCATACAACAATTACAATATTATATTATCGACTAATTTTTCTAGCTTATAAACTTTCTGTTTTTGTTTCTAAAAATAGATAGTTTCTTATTCATTATAAATAAACATTACATTTATTTTACTTTGAAATTAAGGTCAAACGATAAAAAGGATGGAAGAAGAAAAATTTATTTTATAAACCATTATAGTTGGCTTAGGAAGTTTCTCGATTCGATGTAACGTTAACGAAATCATTGGATGAATTTTATGTGGCTTAATACTAATAATAACTAATCAAAATATTACTTCAATGCTACTATAGCCAATCTGCTATTTTCACCGGGGCTATCTTTATTTGGATGTATGAAAAGTCCAGCGCAAAGTTATGTGCGTTGTCAAAATTATTCTTTTTAAAAATAGGTATCTCGCAAACTATTAAGTTACGTCACTTTTGAATATTGTACAATTTGTTCGTGAGTTAATCCTCACACATTTTCCGTAGAAGCAATAGTTTTCGAAATATTTGACTGAGAAAAGTTAGTTTTAACTGAGTAAGTCGCTTACTCTACTACACGAAAAAGACGGTATATTATGAATATTATAAAACAAATGAATATAGTATTTTGTAAGAAGACAAATGAACTATGTACATCAATACATAGTATAAAACAAAGTCGCTTTCTCTGTCCCTATGTCCCTATGTCCCTATGTCCTTTGTATGCTTAAATCTTTGAAACTACGCAACGGATTTTGATGCGGTTTTTTGTAATAGATAGAGTGATTCAAGAGGAAGGTTTTTATGTATAATACATCCATATTATAGTAGAGTAAGGGGTTGAAATAGGGGTTGAAAGGGATATGCTTCAAAAACTAAAAAAGTTGTGCATCGAATAAGCTCAAATATTGACACGATATACAACCAGCTTCAAAGATCTATTGTTTTTATCTACTTTTAACCTTCGGAGGGTAGAAAGGTGTAGCGAGAAAGTGGGAAGGAATTATCGAATATTTACAAATATACCTAAGTGGGGTATCAAATAAAAGAGCATGACGTGTACATTACAAAACTGTTATCCCACGCAAGGAAATGTGGAGGGAGGGGTGCAAGTGGGGATGTTGCCCAGCAAAGCGGGTAGTTCACAGCTAGTTTATAATAAGAAGCTTTTACGCATAGGAAAGTTATTTGATTCATACGTTCATTTCTCTTGTATTAATCAATATTAAAATTCTTTGTATAATTTTTATGACATTCGACAAGACAGTCACGATATCTACATTTTTTGCGGGTAGTTCACAGCTAGTTTATAATAAGAAGCTTTTACGCATAGGAAAGTTATTTGATTCATACGTTCATTTCTCTTGTATTAATCAATATTAAAATTCTTTGTATAATTTTTATGACATTCGACAAGACAGTCACGATATCTACATTTTTTGCGGGTAGTTCACAGCTAGTTTATAATAAGAAGCTTTTACGCACAGGAAAGTTATTTGATTCATACGTTCATTTCTCTTGTATTAATCAATATTAAAATTCTTTGTATAATTTTTATGACATTCGACAAGACAGTCACGATATCTACATTTTTTGCGGGTAGTTCACAGCTAGTTTATAATAAGAAGCTTTTACGCACAGGAAAGTTATTTGATTCATACGTTCATTTCTCTTGTATTAATCAATATTAAAATTCTTTGTATAATTTTTACGACATTCGACAAGACAGTCACGATATCTACATTTTTTAATAATATGAAATGCTCATCATAGCTTTTTATACTTGCATTTTTAATTGTTTAGAAACTACGATCAACTATCACGATTTTTCCACTCGATAAAGTTTCATCACAAATGAAGCACGAATTATTTGCGATTGCAATAAAAATATCTTTTCTTTAGAAAGAACATAGGAAAAAATAATATATGAATCAAACAACTTTCCTGAGCGTAAAAGCTTCTTATTATAAATATACATATTTCATTTATTTTGTAAAATACTATTCATTTCTCTAACTTTTCTCAATTACATATTTCAGCCTCTCCCTAGAAAATCCCACTTTCCTGTATTTGGAAATGTTTTCCCTAGGGTGTGGTCCTTCTCAAATTTTCCCGGATATGTGGCTTATACTACTCCTAGGAACACCTTAAGGTCTAGCCTTGTGCGAAGTTTAATCGAAATCGTTAGAGCCATTTTTGAGAAATCCCCAAAAATCCTGTTTTGGCCTAGAGGGAAGTACCTTTGAAAAAAGGCCTAGGGAAAAAATGAAAAAATCATCTGGAATTATGACCAAACTGAACCTTTGTACCGAGTTTGAGAAAAAACGGTTGAAAATTGATGGCTCCAGCTTGGTAACAGACATTCCGACATATCGACATACCGACGGACGCAACATTGTTTAAAAAGCACTTTTTTGGAATCAGGGCCCTCAAAACGTGTGTTTCCATTTAAACCCCGATATATATATTTTTTTCGATCGGAATACTTTATTACAAAACTTATTTTCGCGACCTTTGATCTGAATAGTTTCTTATGCGCAAATAACTTTGCAACGGGCTTTTCATAGGTTCTTGCTTGCATCCCAATAACGATTGCCTCGGTAGAAATAAAATCCCTTAAATTTAAATAGAAAAACCTTGATTTACCTGAGCTACTATATAAACAAGTAAAAATACCAAATTGTATAAAATAATTACAGTCAAATCTACTTTCGAATACGCAGAAATGGTAATATGGTATTCTTTGCATGTATTAAAAAACTGTAATGCATTCACAGCGTCTAGTTACATAAAATTATATTGTATAATTTTAAATTAATTAAATTAAAAATAAATAAAAAGTTTACCTTTTTTATTATTCAAACTGATGTTTGATGCCTTGAAAAAAATAAATGAATAAAAAATCATATTTTTAAGTTTTAAACTGTGTTCATATGTTTATTAATAACTAATTGAATCCCGTAAAAACTCATCACAAAACTCAATAAGAGCGTATGCAATCCGTTTCCTCAGTTTATTTTAATGCCAAATTACGACTTTTATAAGGGTTCATTTTGCAAATTTATTTACGAAAACATAGCAGTCCATTACGCAAGCTCTAACAATGTTGGTATTTAATGAAATACGATGAGCATTTTTTTCAAATATGAGTGCATCCATTGTCGATTTCTGCTAAGTTAATATTTCTGTTAAGTAAATTCTTTCGAACTTATACAAAAGATTAAATGAAGTTGGCACACAGGTGGAATAACAATACAACTATTATACAACTCCTGTAAATAATCTAACTAAACAAATATTTTTACGAAACCAAGAAGGCTAAATGAAATAATAATCTACTATGTGACTCTTTCTGATAGAAATTGTGTGGTTCAAATGTGACTTGGTTTTAACCATCTATTGAGTTTATGTAGTAGGTTTATGTCTAGGGGTCCCAAGGTCTTTCTACTAAAACATTCTCTCATACCAGAAAAACTGTCCCTGTGTTTCAATGTGACGAGACAAAATGAACAACCTTCGCGGAATTCAGCTGCAATTTACGGCCTGAGATAGTTTCACAATATTTGTTTAGTATTTCACTGTAACTAGTATTGGTTCTAACAAGAACTACGAATAGACTGTTTCTAATGCAAGTTGATGCAAAAAATAATAATTAGAATAACCCGCCGCGAAATTTTTAGATCTATAAAATGAGTTTAGTCTCGATCTTTTTACTTGAAGTGGAAAAATATCCACCAAAGGCCACATTTCACCATTTTGACATTTCAATCCCTTAAAGTATTAAATTTTTTATTAAAATGTTTTCATTGGTTATAACCACGGTACTTACAATCAAAGTGATGAATTTCATGTTTCAACCAGTAACTTTTGCTCCAAGTTGATTTTCTGTCAGTCAGATCAAAGCTGCTTAAATACTGGGTTGACAGATCATTTTAATATATTATCGCTTATACTTCGTTTTGTAGTTAACCAATCAAAAATTAACTCCCATAAAAGTTTTAGAGTTTGATGGGGGCCATCATGTTCTAACATCAAAATGAACTTAGCTCTAGTGGGTTGCTTTAATAGTCAATTTTGTTTCTAAAAGTTAAGAGGTAGAATAACACTTTAAATGATAAAGTTGAACCTAATTAAAAATACAAGTGAAAACAAACAACTGCCTGAGTTAATTGTTGAAATACCATGTATAGACAGTGTTGATGCGCAATTGTTTGTTTTTTTTTGACGTCACGTAAATAACGAAAGATATTCACTTTTAAATAGACACACACACAACTGATATTCCTATATTAATACATTCTATAAAATTTGCACCTAATTAACGCCCTCGTGGGTAAACAGTGATGTTTACAAAAAAATGTTTCAAACAAAAGTTTTTTATTTTTTTATAAGGAACATTTTTTACATTTAAACTTTTGTTCTATGTCTAACGGTTTACAAGATGGGTCCTACGGACCCAAGACCCAATTAACCTATGATGCTCATTTACGAACTTGACCTCACTTTTTACGTCCTGAGTACGCTGTAAAAATTTCAGCTCGATATCTTTTTTCGTTTTTGAGTTATCGTGTCCACAGACGGACGGACGGACGGACAGCCGGAAATGGATTAATTAGGTGATTCTATGAACACCTATACCAAATTTTTTTTCGTAGCATCAATATTTTTAAGCGTTACAAACTTGGGACGAAACTTAATATACTATGTATATTTCATATATACATGGTATAATAACACTTTTTATTTCAAACTTACTTTTGTAAATCGTTAGCTGTTAGAGGTTCACATTTGGCTTTAATTTTCAAATGATCTTAAAAATTTTCCCAGGCTTAAAAGTTATTAACACAGACGAATGATCGTTAATGAGGTTGATAACTTTTGTCTATAAATTTTTTTTAAAGCTAGTGTATTTTCTTTCGATTAAATACAATAATGACATATTTTTAAGTCGCATTTCCTCCGAAACCTAACGATTTGCGAAAAAATGTTTGAAATAAAAAATGTTAGTTTTCTTATGAGGATCACCTTTTTCACCTTTTTGACTAATAAATCAACCCGAAGAAGGAAATCCAATCGGATGTCAGACCAAAATGTCCTTTATCAAACTCTGCAACTTTCGTTGATTAACTACAAAACTAGTTATTAGCCATAATAGATTAAAATGGTACATCTTGTATACGGAGATTGATTAAGTACACTTCTGACTTACACGTCAAATTTTATATTTATTATAATCCTGAAAGTTTGGATGGATGGATTATCTGGATGAAATCTGCACAGCATATACCCTTACTTATCTATACAGGATCTAGCAGTTATAACTTACTATTCGCTCCGTGCGTGAGTTTCGTTTCCATGGTAACGATACACTACTTTAATTATAGAATTGTATGGATGCATATATAATTGTATGGATTGCATTTAAGACTTACATTTAAAATTTAATATTCTTGTCTCACAAATTTAAATAAATAATTATGATAATTTACATTTGAAAAATAATATTTGTTCAATTTGATTTCTTATTTTCACAATTTTTAATGCATTAAGTTTAATTAATTCGTGTTTTTCAATAATTTTAATTTGACATTTCTATTACATTAACATGTAAAGAATTGCAAATTAGTAATAACAGCCCCCTTTAACTCCAAAAATTTTCACTTAAAGCGCTGGCATCGATTTTATTGTCCCTACCATGACTACGCACACAACGAATAGAATGACATTGCCACCAACCAGACTAATCGCTTCTTAAACCGGAAATCGCAGAACATGGACTACCACGACATATATATCTTCTACGTCCTTTGATGTTATCTACGATGATATAAAATCTCCTTATATTTTTTTTAAATATATCTGCCCAGTGATCGACTGACATCGGATATTCAAAGAAATTATACGTATGTTAATTGTGACAACAAATTATAAATAATTTTTATTTCTTTATTTTGTTTTAAAAAAAATGTATGAATTCATTTTAATGTATATTTAAATTTTAATAATTAATAAAATGAATTTATTAACTAAAAGTTATAGAATAGAAGTTCTAGTGACATTTGTTGTTTGTTAGGAAAAAGTTTAAATTGAAAATGTATAATATTCTGTTGAAATAAATATTCATTCATTTTAAAATTTTATTATTTTATTCAAGCAAAACATTCGCGTGTATTCTTTATTCGTTTGGTTCAATGTCATTATTGTGTAAATCTATTTTTATTTTCTCTACTAAATTTGTAAGATTTAATTTGCTCGCAACACCATACATTCAATACACACAATTGATCGAAAAATTTGATCAAATTCAAATTTCTCACAGTGGTCCGCTCAAAGTAATGTTTTAACGTGAATTTATTCAAAGGCAAAAAAAAAACTAAAAAAAAGGAAGGTTTTGGAATCTTATTTAAAACCCTACTAACGCGAAACTTTGTTTGTTGTTATTCTTGTATTGAGAAGTTTTATAAATGAATGTTTTCAAATATAACTGATGTGATATGGACACCGATGTAAACTATAACCCCTCTCTTTTGTGATATTTTTCATCATTCCCACAAATCATTCTATATAGTCATTTCATGTTAAATGAATGTCTATTCTTTATACTTTAAGGTTTTTTATTTAAGGTTCTTCATTTTCCAGAAAAAAGTTATCACTATCTGTATTATAGCTTTGAAAGGATGAAACTTTTGTTCTATCTCTAACTCTAACGGCTTAACATAAGCAAAACTAAAAATGTAAATTTTGCAAGCATCATATCTGAAAAACTATTAGACATACGGAGCTGTGGGTTGGCTTCAATTGTTTCAAATTTAATATACTTTCAAACAAAATGAAAGTGGCAACTAATGTCAACAAGCTCATAGTTTTTGAATCGAACAGCAAAAACTGAAAACTGCCGAAATTTTTTTTTCACAGATAATCAGGTAGCACAACTTTGTGACAGGTAGTACGACTCCTCTAAGGGGTCCAAATAACATACCAAAATAGCACCTTTACATCGCGTTTTGTGATTTTAGATGTTTTTTATTTTTTTATTTTGTAAGATTTTACTGGTGTACCTCTTAAATTAGAAATTAGTAATCATGGGGCCCAATTGGTTATTCATGGGGCATGCCTAGTTGGGCAATCCCAGTTGAGTCCTGAGTAGGAACCTGTTGGGAATATCCATAGTGAGCTTGTCCAATTGTGATTTGCCTAGAAACACAGCCCAGTACTAAAACCTGAGACCTTAACCCCTTTGAAGTATTTTATCAGTATCTGGGTAGTCTATTTTAAGAACGAATCAATCGATTTCACTTTTATATCATGGTTAAAGAGGGAATTTTCTGCCCTTGAGGAGAAAGAAATGAAGTATTATAATGAAGGAAGTGCCATTTGAAATTTCAAAGTTGGGGTGGGTGGAGATGTAGGAATGATATCTCAAATTTTCTAAGTGAAATTTTGAAACTTTCCTGTCGATACCTATATTGACGTGCTTTCGCTCAAAACAATAGTCACATCAAATCAAGAGTTATTAAGGGTGGATATCTTCCATCATCTATGTAGTTTTAAGAACCAATCGATCGTTTAATTTTTTTTATCATGGTGAATAGAGAATTTTATGCCCTTTGAAACGATGTATAACAAGGTAGGGGCTGCTATTGGAAATTTCAAAGTTGGGTGGCTAGGGGCGAAGAGGTGGAATTAAAAATTCTCTAGGTATCATTTTTGAACTTCCCCCTCGATTCCTAAATCGGCGTGTTTTCACTAAAAACAATAATCACATTAGGTTAAGAGTTATTAAGGGTGGGGTACTTTTGAGATGATCACACTGTATAAAAGAACTATCTCTTGTTTTTCTTTGTATAAAGTGTGATATGATAAAAAAAAGGCATATCTTGAATTTTCTTGGTTAAAAAAGTGCTCCTGCATAATGATTTTTATACCATGTATATATGAAATATACAAAGTATATTAAGTTTCGTCGCAAGTTTGTAACGCTTAAAAATATTGATGCTACGAAAAAAATTTTGGTATAGGTGTTCATAGAATCACCTAATTAATCCATTTCCGGTTGTCCGTCCGTCCGTCTGTGGACACGATAACTCAAAAACGAAAAAAGATATCGAGCTGAAATTTTTACAGCGTACTCAGGACGTAAAAAGTGAGGTCAAGTTCGTAAATGAGCATCATAGGTCAATTGGGTCTTGGGTCCGTAGGACCCATCTTGTAAACCGTTAGAGATAGAACAAAATTTTGAATGTAAAAAATGTTTCTTATAAAAAAATAAAAAACTTTTGTTTGAAACATTTTTTTGTAAACATCACTGTTTACCCACGAAGGCGTTAAATAGGTGCAAATTTTATAGTATGTATTAATATAGGAATATCAGTTGTGTGTGTGTTGTGTATTTAAAAGTGAATATCTTTTGTTATTTACGTGACGTCAAAAAAACAAACGATTGCGCATCAACACTATCTATACATGGTATTTCAACAATTAACTCAGTCAATTGTTTGTTTTCACTTGTTTTTGATTGTTTTTGAGGCACAAAATAAGAGATTGCAACCCAAAATGACAATTTCAGAAGCTTTTGATGACGCTGTATCTGAATCTGGCGCTGTATCTCACTCGTACTGTTAACTGCATGTGTACGTTACAATTTATTTATACATATATAAATAATTTATACATTATCGTGTCATGTAATATTGGACATTCTGATACCATCGATAAACTTTCTCATGTAGAACATTGTTTCTATAAATTTATTTTTTTCCCTCATTCGTTTAATATTCTGTATTAATACTACAACGTGTATATTCTCTCATTCTCATGTTTTACAACATTTTTTGTTGATTTCTATGTCATATAGGGAAAGTCAATAGGGTACAATATTAATTGAAACGTATAGACTTATACTTTGGTTTTTTAAACTTTAAATATTATTTATATTAAAATAACACAGTCATAAATTCAAGTATTTTAATAGATCGTAAGCCCATAATGATGCGAAATTTCATTAACTGTTTTTTTTCTTAACTTTGATCAAAGTAAGTAATGCAATGTGAGGCAGACAGACAGACACACACACATAGGGGTCCAACTTAAAACACCTCTTTTTCTGGTTCGGGAGTTTCAAAATGAGATTTTAAACAAAGAATATATTTAAGTTTTTCCATTTTTGTGCTTTTTGATTTATTTTTTTGTCTAATCTCGGCATATAATAAAAAAAAAGTCATTGACCACACAAAACGTTTTAACAAATGGCATGCATTTTTTTTAACTATCGAAAGGATTGAACAACCGCTTTTTTTACAAAATGACAATGCTGACAATGATAATGCAAACAAGGTCTATTGCCATCAAAGGTTCATAATAAGCTGCCATGGAACGAAATGGCTAGGATTAGAAGTTACTGAATCATCGAGAGCAATTTTTTAAGTAATAAAATATGCCACCAAGAGTTCGATATCTTTTTTACTAAGAATAACATTGCAAAACATATGAACTGTTTTGACGTTGTGCATTAAAGATTTGGATAGTGTATTACTGATTTCACTTTGTTAACATTTGCAGGTATAAAATTACCATGCATTTCTTGGGCTTATTTGCAACAAATTAAATACGTGTGGTTATTGTCGTCATTGTCAATTTTTCTCCGACACCCAAAAAATGCAGTCCCTACGTATTAAAACAACATGGAAAATAGGTTTTATGAAGAGAGTTACGCTTTTTCAGTTATCGGAAAACTTTGCGACTGAACCCTAAAATATGCGTGTCTATATATACAGGGTACGGCGCTCTACCACATATAGCTTAGCTCAAAATAAGTCGATTTAGCTAACCATGCCCCAGTAAAAGTTACTCGGTTTGGGCGCTATATGCTCTTGCAATTTTGAAGTCGTTTTCTTCCATAGCTTTAGAATGGATAAGACGGTTTAATAAAAGGTGATTTTTCATACAAATCAATCTTATCAGTAATATCGATTCACGGGGGTAAAATGTGGGGTTTTTAGTAGCTAAAGCAAATTTTTATTCCCATGGAGGTAAAGTATTTTAAAGAAATGTAGATAAAGTTAACTGTTTGCTATAAAAAAGCTGCTCTTCATAAACATCGATTATTCTCATGGTTTACTTAAAATTTGCCATTTTAAAGTTTATTTTGTAACAGCAAGATTGAAACAAAAATTAAGTTTCGAAAAATTATTTATATTTGATACAGATATTTTTTTATTTGTACTATCGGAGGAGATTGACTAGTGCCTATACTTGCTTCGATATTTGTAAATAATTTACTTTATCAATAATGTTACAATTTGACGTAATATGAAGAAGAAGCGTACACATTTAAGGGGGGAGGGGGGAGTATTTACGCACTCTGGCGTGGATAATTCAAAATGAAATCAATATTAATTTTAAGTTTCAATTATTCATTCGAAAGCTATTTTTTTATAAAAAAATTGAGAAGGTGAAAAATACTCACATATTCAGGGTAGAAAAAAGTTCTGTTATACAAATCAAAGTTTTGTGTTTGAAAAATTCATAATTTGTGTTTGTTGCTATGTGGTTATTACCCATTACATAAATCAAAAAAAAAACCGGATGCTTTTAAACTTTCTATTTACATTATAAACAAAAAAACGAGAAAAAAATTGTTAATTATTTATTGCTAGAATAAAAAAAAAAACACGTTAAATGATTTGATATTTACTAATAGGCGTGTGAGTGCATTTTTGGCCATGTCAAAACATTATTTTAAACAAAATATTATTTGTGTCTTATATATTATTACTCTAGCAAGTTTTTTTCTGTCCTGACCTTTATCATCGTTATTCCTTAATCAAATTCCATGATTCACCCCTCATTTTGAAGCTTAGTAGGTATGTCTAGTTCTGGCGAAAAATATACTCAAGGCCTAAAAACATACCGCTGGAAAAAACAACATGCTAGACAGATAATTTGAACGAATATATCATAAATTTAAATAATAAAATCAAGTAAATATGTTAGTTTTTACAGATGCTCTCCAAATATTATAGACATATAATTACTATTTTTTATACATGTTCTCCTAATATTAATTTATTAGGACTGTGCCCCAAACAAACGGGACAAAGAACCTAAAACAGCACTCGCTACGTATCAATTTTCAACTCCAACCATGAATTTCAATTTGATCAAGTTTCTATTTTAGACAATGAAAACGCTCGAATCTCGCGGTAAATTCTTCAGTTTTTGTACTGAATAAAACATATAAAGAAATGTTCGATAATCTTTGTTTTAATCATAACTCCATCAATTTTCATGCAAATGATTTGCAACTTTTTTCATTTTCATGGTTTTTATAATACTTTAAACAGTGTGCACTATACTTTTTTCAAAACATGTCAAATTTTTCTATTATTTGAAGTTTAATACTCCGACTTTCAATCACCAATAACTTGGAAAGTATTCACTTTTCGAAATTTGTTTCAATGACATTTTTTGCTTAGACTTCATTTCTATGTCGATTCCCGTTTTCATTTTCAGCATAAATTTTTCCACCTTGGAGAAGGGGTGACTCCTACCCCTGGGCAATATCGCACAAATTTTTGTTTAATTAACTTCTTTAACTAAGCTTTAAACAATGCAGTCGCACAGCTTTTATAAACATTCAATGACTTTCCCTGGATTCCGAAAGTTTAAGATATTACACCTTACGGCTGGCTTTCTGGCTCTATGAAAAATGCTTATCGATTCTCTGAATGGTTTAGGATAAATTAACTAACAAAGTCAGTACCAAAAAAATGTTCATTTTTCATAAACCGTACAGAGATCAGGAATCGATATGAATTTTTCACAAAAGACCTATCCAAGGGATTAATTGATAAATAAAATTTCAAATTTTTTCTTCTCATTCTCATTTCATCTCTTTTTCCATTTTATCATTTTCATTTGAACATATTTCGATACCGTAAATTGAAAATGATACCGAAGATTTTACCTCGATTTAAAAAAAATATGAAAGATACTTCGTTAACTTTAAAATCGGAATAAATGTTATGAAGATAACAACGTCCAAGTAGCGTGAATCCTTAATATTGATTTACGATTGTCATAACAATTAGAGTTCTACAGTCAATTAAGATAATCAAAACTTATCACATTTATAAAAACTTTTTCTTACGAGTGCGTCACCTTGACCTGTTTGTTTTCTCTCTATATCGTAGATATTAAATAACACTTTATTCTTATTTCTCAACACATTGTATAAAAATATCTATCTCTACGCCGAAATCATACTAATGTAAATCATTACAACAAGAATTGCATAACAGAGAAAAAGTATTCTATATTGTGTTTATAGACACGTACACATACAGTGAAAGTCTCCAAGGATCCATCAGCGCCTTCATATTATAGGTTAACATGACTCCTTTTTATATGTACTATGTTTGTCATTAATGTATTTTTTTACTCATTTCCAAAGAAATACACTACAAAACATCTCTCAAAGAAAACCATATGTTGCAGCTTTATATTTGTACAAATATATCACTAACATATTCGTTGTGTGCGTAGTCATGGTAGGGACAATAAAATCGATGCCAGCGCTTCCAGTGAAAAATTTTGGCGTTAAAGGGGGCTGTTATTACTAATTTGCAGTTCTTTACATGTTAATGTTATAGAAATGTCAAATTAAAATTATTGTAAAACACGAATTAATTAAACTTAATGCATTAAAAATTGTGAAAATATGAAATCAAATTGCACAAATATTATTTTTCAAATGTAAATTATCATAATTATTTGTTTAAATTTGTGAGACAATAATATTAAATTTTCAATGTAAGTCTTAAATGCAATCCATACAATTATATATGCATTCATACAATTCTATAATTAAAGTAGTGTATCGTTACCATGGAAACGCCTCCAAAAAAACTCACGCACGGTGCGAATAGAACAAGAGATATTGCAAATCGATAACCTGACACAATTGAGTAGTTACAAGTCCAGTTCTCAATGATTAAAATTTTACAAATGAAAGCAAACAATTGACTGAGTTAAATGTTGAAATACCATGTATAGATAGTGTTAATTACGTAATCGTTTGTTTTCTTTTATGTAAGTAAAGATAGGCACCCTTACACACAAAGTGATAAGATTATTCAGAATATTTGAATGGGGCAAATAGGGGACAGGGGGAGGTATGCAGCTATGGCTAGCTTTGTGCAAAGCTGTTAAAAACTATAGATAGTATAGCTGACACTCGATATAATGAATGAAAATAGCGAGATCATATTGATGCCATTTTGTAGCCAAAGTTTTTCCCTGTTATGTACACCTTCTGGGTATAATCTCATTGGGCAGAAATACGATGCAAATATGCGATGAAGAAATAATAGGCATGTCATGTAAAAATTATCTTTTATGTTACCGTTTAACTAAGTAAAAAGTTATTCCCGTTTTACTCAAGAGAAGTGTTATTTTTCTGTAAAAGAGGGCTGATATCTTGCGAACGGAAAACAATCGGAAGGGACAATATGGGTTTATTTGATAGACAATGATTACTTGAATCTAGGGTTTTTATCTAGGCCACTACTTAAGGGACACCTTGTATATGAAACGGATGGATTTTTCCTACTCCGATCGAAATTTTGCAAAGAAGTTTTTTATTCGCTTTGCTAAGCTTTTTATAATCTTTTTATTAACGTAATCTAATCTGTAAATGATAGCAATTTATTTTTAAATTTTAAAATTTTAGTTAACTTATATTTAATTATATTTTTGATAAAAAATTGAAATAAAAAATGCAATCAATGAGTCTCCCATACATGACTATTGGTAAAATTTGAAGTAATGGATGATTTGGAGCGGCAAAAACTTTTTCAAATTGTCATGGACGAGTGACCCGTAGAAATAATTACTTTCTACTTTTAGTACAATAAAAGTATATACATATATAGTTTAAATTTTTGAAATAAAATTAAAAAAGTCAGGAATATCAAACATAGTGGAAGCGATGGGAAAATCAGGTCCAGAGGTTGAAGATTCAAATAATATTTAATAAGCAACATTTTTGCAAAAAATCGATGATAGTTTTTGAGGTATTTATATTTAAGGTAGTACAAGCATCAAGGCAATAAAATTTTTCGATATTTGCTTTGATTTTCGAAATATCAAAAGCTAAAGAACTAAATGCAATTTTTGATATTTTGAAAATCACTCCTGGTATGGAAAAATTATATTCTTACTTTTCGTTTTATATTGTCAATTAATAACGTAATTCACCATCAAAATTAAAAATATAAATTTCTGAAAATTTGTGTCTCCACTACCGTACTCATACATTCATTATTCGAGAACAATAGGTTTCATTGTTTTCAATAATTTAATAAGGTTTTTACTTTAATTAAAATAGTTTTTTTTTTTTATTTCTACCGACTAGTTTTTGAAAAACCTATGAAAACATATCATTTGAGTCATTTATTTATTTGAATAATCACGTAACCTCCTCTAAAGTTTTCAGAATTGATTAAGACTTAGTCCAACTTCATATATAAAAAATTTGGAAAACGGTTGACCCTGCAGGTCATCCCTGTAACTTCCCGCTAAGTATCGCGATAACTTAAGAATGAATAAACCGATTTTCACGCGGTTGGTCCCATTCGACGCAGTTTTTGAAGCTTCATGAAGAATCTTTAAGTTTCAATTGATAGAACAAAAAATTTTGACGTTATTCCGAAAAAACGCTTTTTTGGGTTTTCTTTCGTCAACTATAACTCACGAACGAATCAACCGATTTTGACCGGACTGGTGGTGATCGACGTGGTTTTTTGATGTTGAGAGCTGATTAGTTTTTGGAATTGATCGATACAGCCGTTTAAAAGTTATTCAAAAAAAACCACTTAAAAAAATTTTTTTTTGCAGTTTTTTTGAGATTTCTTGAAATCTATCGGTTCGAATCGGTCCAAGCCTCAAAATCTAAGTTTGGTCAAGCCCTTTCGAATGGCACCAACCGCGATCAAATCGAACAAGCCGTTCAAAAGTTATGAGAGGTTTACATACACACACACACACACACACACACACACACACACACACACACACACACATACATACATACAGCTAAAAAGTTTGGAAAACCTGCTGAACAACACCGATTACAAAAATCCTTTCTTAACGTGTTCAATATTCATTTGAAAATTGGAGATTTTCAACCAACCTCCCCTCCTTAATTAAATTAAAAACTTCTATTAACGAAGCCGTAATCGTTAAAAGTTTATTGAAAAACACTAAAGGACTTTGGTTGAAAAACGCCAAAAGACTGTTCTTAGAATATCGTAAAGAGCTTATGGTTTCTGTCTGGAGATTTTGGTCACCCTGTATACAGACATAATAATAATAAAATTAAATAATTATAATGTTTTATACAAAATATATTTTAATATTATACAATGCGCCAATTTATTAAAGGAACAAAACTTTTTCTTAAATTCAAACAGCTGTATCTCTGCGAAAAATCATCGAATTAGGAACTTCAATAACTAGTTTAGGAACTATTAATCTACCTTATATCTATATTAATATATAATTTGATACCTCCCACATCTAAGTGTCTCTGTATTGGTGAAATAATTTTATAAATATGTTGTTTTTTTTTTTGTTTGTTCATAAATAAAGACAACAAAATATTTTTTTTTAGTTTTCGCTACCCAATTAAATCAATTTACAATCAATTATTGTTCTATGATAGTCCCCCACATATTCTAAAGTGACACCTACTAATTTAATGATTTTGATAGGTCTGTGAATTCATATATCTTTCTATTTTCCCATAGCCATATCTCCCGAATCAGGCCTCAGGTCGAAATTTGTTAAAGAGCTTTAGCATTTGTATTGATAAGTTTAATTTACAGGTATAATTTTCTGCTATGAATAACAGAACACCCTGTATAGTAGTCCCACACTCCAGAGTAGTATTATCGGTTTTCTTGAACCTATTGGCACCATAACATTTTTATTTCTGTGTCTAAGAGTTATAACCTCTGGTTTAATCATTTTTGAGCTTCATTTATTCAACGCAATTGCTTTCTAGATAGATAAAAAATCGTTTTATAAATGTTTAAATACTAATTAATTTTGGTGCCCTAAAATAATTATAGCAAGGGGTGCGAATATAATAATAAAGTTTTGTATAATTTTTTATAGTGTTTTTAGTGTTATTATTGTAATAAAGACGATGGTAGAATTCGAATAGTATCATCTTGTTTAGGTCACTTTTTTTTATTTTCTCCTTGCCTCATACTCACAAAACATACATTCCAAACCCATGCTTTACAATGTTTGACCTTATCTATCTCTAAACTAAATATTTGTGACTTGAGTGAATTTTATATATATATTTTTTATTTTCTTTATTTTGTAAACCTCAATGGTATTGTTTATGTTATTATAACCTCACCATGGAGAATACCCTTTTTTCCGTTTCGTTTTAAACAAAAAAGAAACTATCATATCATTGTTATTATTTTGATGGCGTCTGATGTCAACTGTCATGTTATTTGTTTCTTTCTTCTTTTTTTTGTTGTCACCCATACATATTGATCACCTACGTACTAAATGGCCGACGTTTAGGTTTCTTTTGTTCAAAGGAGACAAATATATAAAACAATAAATATTCTATTAGAATTTATGTTTTCATTAAATATGAATACTTGAGGATGTACGAGCACCAAGGCAATTTTAAATAAAAAACTTGATTTTTTAACTTCCCGCTAAGAAAATAGGGAAGTTATTGTTTTCACCCCGTTTTGCCAAAATCGAGTTTTCATCAGATCTCGACGTTTTAAGGTGTCAGGAAGCTTCCCTGGCTGATTTACTATTATATTATGGTACATTTAAAAGGCCATGACCGAACAATGCACACTTGCAACATAATTATTTTAATAAATAAGGGGAAAAACTGCAAAAACGTTTGTTCTTATTGCCATCGTCGCCCAAAGGTAACAAAAGTTATAAAATCATAACAATTTTCTTTTTGACGCCTTACGACTTTATAAAACTTTTTAAAAAAGTTACTGAGAAACAATAAGTAGTACCTATCCATACTTTTTAAACTTTTATCAGTATGCTTTAAGTAGTATATCTGGTTTTAATTTATTGTGTAGATTTTAAACCATGTATAATATATGAAATATATCAAGGTATACTTAGTTTAGTCCCAAGTTTGTAACGCTTGAAAATATTAATGCTACCAACAAAATTTTGATATAGGTATTCATAATATCACCAAATTAGTCCATTTCCGATTGTCCGCCTGTCTATCTGTCTGTAAACACGTGAACTTTACTACGCAAAGAAACCTCAAGCTGAAATTTTTACAGCGCACTCAGGACGTAAAAAGTGAGGCCGAGTTCGTAAATGAGCAACATAGCTCAATTGGGTCTTGGGTCCTTAGGATCTTGTATACCGTTAGAGATAGAACAAAAGTTTAAATGTAAAAAATGTTCCTTATCAAAAAATAAACAACTTTTGTATGAAACATTTTTTTGTTAACATCACTGTTTACTCACTAGGGCACACATAAGATGCAAACTTTATATTATGTATAAATATGGGATTATCAGTTATGTATGTGTGACATGTGTAATATGATGGAGTAATCAACACTATCGTTACATGGTATTTCAACAATTAACTCAGTCAATTGTTTGTTTTCATTTGTTTTTAATAAAATTCTATTAATATTTATCTTTTAAACTTGGCAATGATAAACATTCGCAGAATTATTATTTTGAATATTCATTTTTATCATTAAATCGTAAAAGATTTACGATAAATATTTAAAAACACAGAGTTCCTTTGAAAAAGCTTGTTTCGAATATTTTTTTCACAAACACATTAAATTTTACGAAGAAAAATTGTATTTACCTCCTTAATCAATAATTTTTCCATCATCTATAGATATACTTTTTTAAGCTTGGATCAATTAAATTTTCGTTACAGCATGTATAAGCTTTAACGACTTATTTTCAAGTAAAATAAAAACCTTATTCATTCAGCAGATTATTTATTTAATAGTATTTAATCATTTTTAAAAAGCCAAGTAATGTTAGTGCGAAACTAATATTCCCATTTTTTTTGCATATCACTTGCCTTCGCCTATTAATTTAATCCTGAATAAGTCGTAAATGGAAATCAATTTTTCTTTTGAAACGAAAAGTATGTTCTAAGGAACTTTTTGTTATTGCTTCTTTTAATGTCAGCAGTCCATATCCTAAGTTTATTAATATATCAGCGAATCATCTTATTGATAACTGGGAGTTGCAACTCGCCAACTGGCGATAATAATTCGTACTTATTAAATTCAAAAGTAGACCCTAATTCAGTAGTTACAATTTCGACTACCAGATGGCAATACTTGTACTTACAATTTTTTAAGGCCAACAAAAATATTCAAATTCAAATCACATAAAAATTTGTACTTTTAAACAGGAAGTGGACCACTTTTTCAGTAGCTCCATTTTAGACCACCTGATTACTTACCATTTATCAATAGTAATGGGGAAAAACTTATTATTAATTTTTCAAGTATTTAAATGTAGGAGGCTAAGTAGCTAAGTGGTTTAAATTGCATTCAACTTTAACCGCTTGTCTACTTAGACTTAGGTTGCGGGTTCTAATCGAAGCAGCGGCATTGTGAACTTGGGGCGGTCAAATTGGTCACACTTACATCGCTTGTATAAAAACAAAGTTACCGACTTCACTCACATCATAAATTTAATGATATACGGATGTAGTTAATTTAATAAAATAAATAAAATAATGATGTGGGTGGCCTCTGTTACAGACGCATATGTCAGAGAAGCAGAGATTAAACTCTATTATTATTATAAATGCAAGATTTAACTTAAGCAATCAAGTAAGCGAACTAATTATAAGAATTTAAAATGGCCCCTACAATACACGAATAAATAATAGTGTTGTTTTTTTGTTTTTGTATTCACTTTTTACGCTTGGTTTAAGTAGAAAAGGACAGCGAAAGTTAGTGTATTATCATACTGGAATTTTCTTCTTATGTCAATTGTAGAAAGTGGAAAAAGTGTATACCAAAACAACATCAAATAAATGTAGTTAATTGACGATGTAAGGTTGTTAATAGAAAAATTTTCTACATTAAAGATTAATATCAAAAGCTTAATAGTTTTTTTACATGCACATTTTAACTAAATCCTTTAGTTCCTAAATATAGAAAGTAATCAAAGATAAGAGTTTTAATCGTGTCGATACCACTTACTTTTTGAGTCTGTGACCTTAAGGTAAATGTACCATATTTCGGGATGCTTAGACATAATATACTTTGAAGCTGATTTTTGAAATAAATATTAATATTTTTTTGTCGTACAAAATGATTTATTGAAAATTAGTTTTGATCATTTTTTCACGCCTAAGTCGCTAATTTATAATTTTAAACGATAATTTCTGGACTTCTGGAAGATATGATAAACTTAAACATTAAACTAAAAAAACCTTAACAGTCCAGCACCATCTCCTTGCGTCTACAGACAACATATTTGTAATAAAACGATCAGTATGAATATTTATTTGTGATTCAAAAGACGCCCGGAATAACGTACTACCCCGTAATAATGTACATTTACCTTAAGTGTATAGTACAGATTAAATGACTGATGTGGCGTAACGGTAGTGAATAAAAACAAAATTCTTCCCAGTTGTAGCAAGGATAAACCTATATCAGGTAATATAATAAACCGATATCAAGAATATTATTGTTTTTTAAGGTAATCTAATTTATTAGAAATAGTGCAAGTTATATTCACTTGTTTATTTAAGATTTCAATTTACAATTGATGGGAATGACATTCTCAAAGTGGAAAACGACGTATTCTTAATTGAAACAAAATTTTTTTTGTGAAATACTTTAACCCATAGTAGAATTAGACAAGATATGCTCTTGTGCAGGTAGAGGTAGGGTGGGGGCCTTATCTCACTCTCAGTAATTTCTCTCGCACGGTACCTAGCTACCGCCATATTGATTGTTTATACGTTCGAGCTGTCAAGTTGGTCAATGTTTTGTTTACACATTTACAATGCCGAGCTTTTTCATAAAAAATTGCAAAAACATGAAGCGAAAAAAATTCATTAGTTAGTCATCAAAAAATCATTAATTCATGGTAAGGAACGATTATTCCGTTACTAAAATCAAGGATTGTTCACACAAACGTATTCACGTTTTTTACAACTTTGAATCAGCAATTGGGAACAAGCTAAGATGGCATCGACTGGGTACGAAAGCGAACTGGACCAAAACTCGTCCTTAATCGTCTAATTCTACTATGCTATTATCATTTAAAGAATTTGGAAAATAAAAAACATGGTTAGTGAAGCAATTAATTACGAAGTGCGAGTACACGCTTTTTATCTGGTGAACGAACTTGTTCAAATAATCGTATCTGTACAAAGATTAATTTACGACCAAAGAATAACTAAACACAAATACGCACAAAATTATATGAATGAACAAAGTTATTGTCTTGTTATTTGATTTGCTTTTTTATTAACAGTTGAACAGAAAATGATTATTATGCTTATACCGAAAATACAAACTACCCAACAAGAGTATCTACCATACGATGGAGTTTACTGTTTCTATCTATATTATTGACTCTACCGGACAAGAAAACACAATTTTAATAAAATGTTACACTTTTCAACTTGGGGTAAATGTTTGTATTTTTAAATTCCATAGACATATATTTATTTAATACTGTTAAGATGAAGGAACAGACCCAACTTTGCATTTTAGTTTCAAGCGACGCAACTAGATACACCTATTCACTAGACCTTGTTTTTCGTTTGGAGAAATGTTGTCACGGTGGGGGATCATGGTGGAGCCTCCGTTTTCACAGATTGCCTACCTTTAGGGGCGTTTCATGTTCATTTCTTGCGTTATGTGTCGCAAAATTGAGTGAGTTTAATCAATTGGACACTTTGTGATCGATCGAATCGATTTCATAACTCGTTTTCAAGATGGAGAATGAGCTGTGAAAAATGCTATGATGGGGTTTTCACTTCATTATTTTGAAATGTGCTTTAAAAACACGAGACTTAAAAAAAGCCTGAATGGGTCACTGTAAATTTTTTAGAAAGTGGCACTACACTAGCTTATTTTTTAAAGGTGTACTACCCCAAGAGTATAAAATCAACTTTTAAAACAGTCACTAGTTCACTTTCAACAAGTGCACTTGTGACTTGTGGTATTATGGAACTGAACCTATTTGAAAATGTCAATATGTGATGACTATCCTTTAATTAGACACAACCGAAACTGTCTGGAATTATTAATAATTATATGTCTGGATTTATTAATAATATGATAATGTTTATAATTTGTCTTATGAAGTTAGCTAAAAATTTCTTTAGTATTATTTAAAAAATATAATGCTTTAATTGTTGATATTTTTTTTTCCATCTGCACACTTCTGATTTTTAACCTTTAAAAGTATAATTAAATGTTTAGTATGACGTTTAAGTAGAAATCTGCACATGACAAAATACCGACATCTTCAAAAAGGGTCGTTTCCATAATGTCACAAGTCACAAGTGCACTTGTTGAAAGTGAACTAGGGACTGTTTTAAAAGTTGGTTTTAAATTTGTGGGTAGTACACATTTAAAAAATTAGCTAGTGCAGCACCACTTTCTCATAAATTGACAGTGACGTATTCAGGCTTCCATAGATAGCGTGAACGATTTTTTTTTTTTTAAACCTGATTATGAGCCGAAATATTGCAAAACAAAAATACGAATAAAGTCCAGACTTACATCATAACAAATGAAAATTTACAATTTTTTTCAGATTTTAAAAAACCCCGTATTTAAAACCTGAAAAAATTGGAAATTTTCAATTGTTTGCAAATGTTAATGACGCAAATTTGGATTTTTCCGAATTTTTTTTTGCAATGGTTTGCCTCATAATCAGGTTTTGAAAAAAGTTTGGCAAGTTCGATAATACCTGAACTGTACAAGTTGTTGAAATTTTTCCAGAATTTCAAGTCAATTTCTTCATTTGAAAAGTTATCAGAGAAAGTAGAAAATATGAAGTTATAAGCGGTTTCTTGAGATTTTGAGGTTATTTTATTAACTACATAAAATTATCGTTATTTTTTTCTTTTTAGTGTATATTAATTTGTTTTAGAATAGTTTTTTTTTAAGTCGGTTTTTTTTGTTTGTTAAAAGTTTTTTTCGTCTCAATTTCGATCAATATAAACAGAATTTCAAGAAAACGTCACTAGAGAAAACAATGTTGACATAAAACCGCGTGCATAGGTTCCCGCAGATCGTTCCGGAACCGAAAAACTCCTTTTCTGTATATTTTACATCAAAAGAAACCTATTTTAAAAATTTAGCCATTTGCAAAAATTTATTTAATTCTTTATGAACATCCGGCAGATTTATTCCACTAATAGAGAAATAGTCAAAATAATTCTTTTAAAATATTTATCTATTTTTTAATTTAAAAAAAAAGTTTAAATATTACACATATAAATAAAATACGAAAATCACAATCTTTAATTTTCGAAAATCACAATCTTAAATTTTCGACACTTATTTATCTTTTTGATTTCTAGAAAAGGTACCTGTACCACCCTTACGTAGGGTAGTCATTAAAACCAGGAAAAATTATTAAGAAAAATATAATTCGAGAAGACATAAACATGATAAAATTTGTGTTTTTCATCATTTCATCATTTTTATGTAGTCAAACCGTGCTAATCAGTCTCAAGTACTTTTTTTTCGAGATTATCGAAATGAAAAACTCCCGCACATACTTTTTCACAGCTTTTTTGCTTTGTTATGGTTATTTTAAATCTGGGTATCTACTATACCTACAATATTTAAAAAAATAATGCTAGCACTGACATTCAACACTTTCGTTACAGGATATATCAACAACACACTCAGTCAATTGTTTGCTTTCCTTTGTTTATAAACACTTTTTTGTGTTTCGAGCTTAAGCAATTTTGATGATTAAATGCATATAACAACCTATTTCCCTAATATAGAAACCTGTATATTGATTACCATAATATTGATTCAGTGTAAAATAATCTACGTGGGAAAAATATATCTAGTCACAACTTCTATGTTCTGCTTGATCACCGTGGTTTTGTCTATTGATTCTTATTTCATACCAAACTTGACGGATAATACGAATAGGCAAATAGAAAATTTATCGAAAGACCGAACAGAAGGTCACTTTTTTTTTTTACTTACCTAATTTACAAAACTATAAAAGGTCTGATATTTGACACTGTCTACATCGAGTATTTCATCAATTAACTTAGTTGTTTATTTTTACTTTTATTGTTTATTTTCCCTTTTTTTAATTTCAATTCTATGTAAAAAACAAATGAATCAAAAATAAGAATTCTTCAACATAATTTTATGGCTTTCGTATGAAATAAACTATATACTTATTGCATTAAGAAAAAAATTGAGAAAATTAATAACTATTTATGATTCAGGAAATATATGTGACGACAAGTGTTTTTTATGTTTCTAAAGCTAAATTCTATTTATTATAGCAGATCTTCGAAACTAAGTTATTTGTGTTTATATGATTCATTGAAAGGAACACTGAAATCCTTCTAATTTAACCAAACATTATTCAAAAACATAGTGTTTATTACGATAATGCTCTACGATTTGTATCTTCGTTGTACATTCTTCGTTTTATTTTCTGGTGTGTATATGAATTAGTCTGTTGGTATCCAACACGAGAACAGGCGACATGTGAAAAACATGAATTTTTAAGATTATTGTAACAAACACTTAGCGGCTGCCCTTGCGATTTATTTATCGTTATTGCAAATGCTAAGTGATCCAGAGAACTTCGTTTCACCTACAACTTTTTAATTATAACTATTCATCAGCGATTATTAATTTTAACTAACCTGTTTTTTCCGCCTGCAAAACACAAATTTCACTACTATCTTATGGACAGATCTTCGGCCTTTAGTCTGGCCGAAGTCTTCCGCAGTGGATCTCACTGCACTCTCATATAGCTTTAATAAATACCTACTCACAATTCCTAAATAATAATAAATAATACCCCAAAACTATTCAAATACCTGTTCACATATACCTGCTTAGATAAATATGGTGGGAGCGAAAATAAATAAATATTACATATTAAGATATAGTTTAATGCCTCATTTATATGCGTCTCCACCATGTATTTCATTTAATATCTTTTCTTATGTTCAGCTTTTATGTTCCGCTCAACTTGCTTGATTTTTTCTTTCATGCAAACCTTCTCCTGACAATAATTAACACAACAGAAAAAGAATTATCAAAATTAATTCGCCCGTTCACGCGGGATTCGATTACTTGAAAAAATTACGGTTCATTTTTTATATACATAGATAATTTACATATATAAATATATATATATATATATATATATATATATATATATATATATATATATATATATATATATATATATATATATATATAGTATATATATATATATATTTATCTACCCGAAGTAACGGCTTTGTTCTCCTTCTTCGCCACAATGACGCCGGGTTTATGATGCCATTAATGGTTTTTCCAGTAATAAAATTGAATTTAAGAATAGAGAGTCGAATTTTACTTTGATTGCCTCTATGTAAAATTGTCTATTAAGCAGGGTTCGAAAATATCCGATATTTATTATAAATATCAAAATATCGGATATTTTTTATATATATCCGATATATATCAAAATTTTGATATTTAAAAAAAACTAAAATGTTTTAACGGTTTTATTTACTTAGGCACTTCAAATCAGACAAATGAAACCAAAACATAAAATATTCTTCTAGATCAGACAAAATCAATTAAAAATAATAAAATTTTTATAAATAAACAAAAATAAATAAATTTATAAATAACTTTTTAATTTTTTTTTAATTTTATAAATTGTTATCAGTCAATGGTCATACCTACACTTAGGCAACAAAACAATAAACATTACAAATAATAACTCTAGAGTATGATCAGTCTTTTAATTATCAAATCAGTCATCAGTCATTCGTAATAAACTGTTAATTATCAAAAAAAAAATGTCGTTTCATAATTGTGCTTGGTTTGACTGCAAGGAAGATAAAGCTAGATCATCTTCCTATTCTGAATCTTACTTAAACTTACTCTTTAGTAACGAACTTTTTCTGACACGACACGATTTGAGCTTAGTATTAGTAGGTTTTAACTCTACTCCAATGCCATCAAAATTTGGGAAGTAGAAATACGGTAACAAACGCCAAAAATTACTAAATAATATTAAATTTTTTAAAATCATTTTTGTATTGATATATATCATAAAAATTCACGTGATATATATCGGATATATATCATGATATATATCCATTGATATATATCCTCGAACCCTGCTATTAAGTGATTCGTATGATGCTTATCTTATTCGAATTTTTCTTAATTGAACTGTCCAATAGATAATTGCTAAACATTATACAATTAATATAAACTAATATTCTCACTTTGTAATTTTGAAATAGGTTTGTGTTTTGTGAATGTTTATAAAATCGAATTCTTAATCTAATACTATAAAATAGTATTTTAGGTTTCTATAGTAAACACATAGTACTGTACAGTATCATGATGATCATACAAACGTTCTAAATCCGCAATAATCTTCTTTTTCTGAACTCGACTATATTGTATTTATATGTGTAAATGTTTGTGCTGAAGCAGCTCCCGATGGGCAAGCTATATACGAGCCACTACTTCAATCTATAGACATCGCATCGTAGTTGTTTGGTCTATCTTGTTTTAACGTAGAATATACATAGAGGAAGGTTTAGTACCTCAACACTCTACGTATTTGTTTGAGAATTTAAATTTTATAAAACTATTGATGAAAGCGTGTCACTCTCATATACCTTATATCACCCCCACCCATTAGAGGCAGATAATAGTCTAAGATCCCAATTAGGATCGACCTTCACCCATCTGTTTACCGAATGAAAGTTATTTTTTATGAAATATAAAATGTTAACAAATATCCCTGCAATGGGTTGCCTAAAAAAATGTGGTCAAGACTACTTTTAGTGAAAATATCAAGAGTAAAATTTTTTGAAATTTTTCAGACTTGCATATCTAACGAATATTGATCTACTCGAAAGTAAAAGCCATAAAGAATATGCAGCAGCTATGTTGTCTGCCTCTTTTCGTTCACTATACTAGCATTTATACAAGTTGTGAATAGTAATTACGTTCATCTGTTAATTCATTGCCTCACATATATAAATAATGATAATTTTATTGCAAATACGGTGCTATATGATTGTCCACAAAATATCAGCCAAAAAATAAAATTTACAAGCTTTCCAAGTTTTGATATTTTTATTAAAAGTTGTCTGGACCATATTTTTTAGGGCAACCCACAACAGGGATATTTGTAAATATTTTACATTTCATAAAAAATAACTTTCATTCGGTAAACAGATGGGTGAAGGTCGACCTTAATTCGGATCTTGTACTATAAGTTTAGCATTTGTCTGTGAATTGAGCCGGTGTAAGAGAAGAGATCTCTTTTGAAGATCTTGACTATAACTCTGAATGTGCTCTTTTCAACATGTAATAGTTACAATTCACTTTGTAGTGAAAGCATCTGCTACTTGAAGCGTCCCGCAACTGCTTCAAATGGCTTTTTTAATGACTCGGGATGCATAAAAGTTCTTTTTCTTACTTATACTGCGCTTACCTTTACTTACCATATAAATGGTATAGTTAAAACCAATCAAACCAAAGTGGCTCTAAGCAAGATAGAGTGTAGATATGAGTGCACATATATCTCTTTTGCAATGCCACTTTGTCTTGATAGAACTCTATATTCAAGGTGCATCATGTTAAATTCAAGGTTTTTTCACTTTATGCATTTTATCTATTCAAACGATTTGTTTAAAACTGGGATATTATGTAACAAATTACTCACCAATAATCAATAATTTACGTTAAGGATGTATGAACGTGCCAACAATAATTAATTTAAAAGCTCAAAATTTTTTTATAGGTAGACTTTTACTCAAAGAATATGTGGTTAAAATTTCAGCTTTATTTTTTAAGAAAAATATCATTGAAAAGCAATAAAAAATACATTGCTCTTATGGAGAAATCTCTAAAAATGTTTTTGATAATTTTCACTTGGAACGAATGAAAACAAATTTAATAAATAAAACTTTTTAATAGAAAGTAAACATATCAGCAATGACATAGAAAAAAAAAGTGTCTCCATCCATATAAGGGATGTACGAGCAGAGTAAATTTAGGATTGAAATTATTTTTATCTTATTTTCAACTTTGATGATGAATTTTAGTATATGTTTTTTTATTTTTTCATGATTATTTTAACATTTTAAACGAACTTTTCAAAAGAGAAACGAAAACGCCCGACAAAAAAAATGTTCGTAAAATATTATGTATAATAATGGGGGTTTAACCTCCGTTTTTCTGACGCATGCCTAATCACAGAGGCCACCCACATCATTATTTGTTAATCTTTATTTATTCCATTACAAACATATTTACAATTACATTTTTGATGTGGGTGGAGTCGGTTACTTCGTTCTTTTCCAAGCGACGACAATGTGATCAATTCTGCACTCCCATTAATTATAAATTGTTCACACTGCCGCTGCCTGGATTCGAACCAACGCAACCTAAGTCTAAATAGTCCAACGTTCTAAAACTAGCGCCTTAGACCGCTCGGCCATTTAGGCTCTGTAAAATATTATGTAACGTTATATCATGTAAATTAATAATTGTACACAGTGTATACTATTCAATTAACATTATTACGTCATAGCGTTATTATACGAATATATGTTTTGTCGGGCGATTTCGTTTCTCTTTTGAAAAGTTCTTTTAAAACTGTCTGTAACTTTGAAATTATCCTGAAAAAATAAACAGTAAAAACAAATAATCTTTGTATTTTTGTCAAAAAAAAAAAAAAATTTGTTCAAAATCCCAATTGTATATGATCAGCCATTTTATTAGTATATCAAGGTATACTAAGTTCAGTCCCAAGTGTGTAAAGGCTTAAAAATATTGATGGTACGAACAAAATTATTGAATGAGTGTTTTCATAAAATCACCTTATTAGTCCTTTTTCGGTTGTCCATCTGTCAACACGATAACTCAAAAACGAAAAAAGATATACATCTCAAATTTTTTATAGCGTGCTCAGGACGTAAAAAGTAAGGTTGAGTTCGTAAATGAGCAATATAGATAGATTGGGTCTTGACTCCGTAGGACCCATCTTGTAGACCGTTAGACATAGAACAAAAAGTTTAAATATAAAAAATGTTCTTTATAGAAAAATAAACAACTATTGTTTGAAACATATTTTCAAAAACATCACTGTTTAACCGTGAGGGAACAAATTATCAGCTAATTATCTGTATGTTATTGTATTGTACTTTATATAAGTGTGTTTTTGTTTTAGTGCGGAAGTGAGAAGAAAGATACTCTTAATACTTTGTGTGTAATATTAGTGACGTAAAAAGCAAACGATGGAATAATAAACATCGTCTATACATGTTATTTCATCAATTAACTTCAATTGTTTGTTTTCACTTTTTTGAAGTTATACTTCTTTTGGCGCGTTAGGCAGAAATGATGAGGGTAAATTTTTACGATGCGCGCGCACACCGTCACGAAAAACCGACATGATGAAGTTAGCTATAGTTAACATTTTAGTTTTTCAAATAAAGGTACCAACAAAGTAAAAGTAAGGACATCTACGTATGTTTGCGTGAGAACTGACAACTGTATTCACAATATTTCTTTATTTAAGTATTTCTGAACCTACCACACGTGTTTTGTATCAGTCCGAATAAAATATATAAAAATATACATAAATACATATTTTCTCAAATAATATCATAATATATTATAAAATAATTTACTGTGATTATAAGTGATAATAATTGTTTTTATATATTACCTTGAGTAATTATTTTAAGTGATAAGAAAAGTTTTTACATATTACTTTGAATACGTTTATAGAATTTGGGGTTAGTTGACGGTATGTATTATTTATTTACATCATCATAAGTAAAATTTTTAAGAAGATTTTTATCTTGTAAGTACACGCACACTTTTTTTTTTGCGAAAAAATATATTTTATTTATTCGAAAAGAAAGCAACATTAACAATCAGTCTTCAGCCTACTTGCATTCTAATAAAATATCCTCATTTCAATACTTTTGGTACATATGAGTCTAGATACTACGTCTTACCCTATAATACATATGTATACGTACTTTATATATATTCTTGGTTTTTGGTTGTTGTTGGCACGAAGGGAGATGATTGGATCACTTTTATGAGCTCCCATGGGATGTATACAACACATTGATCTCTTATATACAAATGTATAGTGAAGTAGTAGGTTGTTTGTGTGTTGTTTAAGTGCAAACAGTCATACTTGAATAGTATTTTTCGTTTAAATAAAAAGACCATCACGTCATTAAAAATTTTCATTAGTTATATTTTTAGATTTTTTTTATTGCTTTTACAATGTTATGGATAACATAACATTTTTAAGTATTTTAAAATTCTTTTCACTTTACTGAAAACTTGCTGCAATCGTCGATTTATTCGCGTGGTTCACAAAACTGTTGTCGTACGTTGTTAGGGGTAAGAAATGGAATGGGATGAATTTATAATACTAGAAATCCTTGGAAGCTTATCAATTTTTCGCATTCATAAGCATTTCATTATAGCATTTCGCATTGCTAAAAATTGAATTAAAGGAGTAGGTTCTCAATTTGACTGTATTTTTTTAAATGTTTGTTACCTCAGAACTTTTGACTAGGTGAACCGAGTTTGATGATTCTTTTTCTATTTGAAAGCTTGTGCTTCTCTTGTGTGGTCCAGTTCTGACAATGGCATTCATGAGAAAACCATATAAATCTTAAATTTGCATTAAGTATTTGCGCGACAAATGGACGAATAACTCAATATCACGTCAACCGATTTTTTTAGTGACAAATTAGTTAGTGTACTTCAGATTCACTAAAAATTACAAAATAAAAAAATTTTTAACAAAAAAAAACCCACTTCAAAAGAGAAACTATTCCAAAACAAATTATTATATAAAATGTGGTTAAAAGTATTGTTATTTTTGGAGTCGGTGTCAACTACATTATATTATCGTTAATTTTTTAATTTTTAGTGCATATTAATTTGACCTGGAATGGTTTCTCTTTTGAAGTCAATTAATTATTAACTGCTTACTCATAGGTATATTTTGAAACATATAGGAACAGGCCACATTTGGGAGTTTCAATAATTCGGTTATTTTTTCTTTAAATTAAGAGTTATTTTCTTACAAACCTGATTATATACTGGCCATGCATTCCTTTATACATAATTTAACGGAATGTTCTTGTTTCCCTACACATGTTTGTTTGTTACGCTGTCACGCACAAACTGCTGATAGGATTTAAATGAACTGTACTCTACAATAATACAGTTCGTACATCAGAATAACTCATGCGGTATAATTTATAAAGATATATTAAAAAAAAAAAAAAACATTATCCATATACCATCTATGAGCATCATTGAGAACCACAGATTAAAGATATGTTCGATGAGTAAACATATATTTTACCTGGGTGAAACAATCCCTTCCCTTATTGCGAATGTTATAGAAGAGGGATAAGACAGAGCAAGAAAGGTGAAGGCTATAACGCGTCGATCTTTACCAGTCTTTACTTTAAATCCAGCAAAGCGGGTGACTATCAAGAAGTTTGGAAAATGAAAGTAAAGTATTAAAATTTCTAATTGGGATATATAAGGTTCGAGTTCGATTAAACCTTGTATTAATTAGTATATTTTAGGATAGTCTTTTATATTGTATTCTCTCTCTGAAGTTTTAGTGAAAAAATAATATTATTTAATAGTGAACTAGTAAAATTTAAAAGTAAAATTGCAAAGAAATTTCTGTGGAAATATATTTTATGATTGAAGAAAATTAAAAGGGCAAAAAAGGAAAGGCAGTTAGAAATTAAATTGTACACATTTTTTCTCTTTTAATCTCACATTTGTTTTTATCTAAACTTTAAGTGCTATATCAATTGTGATACTAATATTATAATTTTTTTTCTTTTTGTACGATATTTTAAGTATCATATGGTACCATCTTACAAAGTGCCATCCATTTACCTTGGTTCGTTAAAACGGTATTCTCGGGTAGTGAGAGATGGTCTAAATCCCGAAATGATGTAGTTTTCTTTCATACTCAAAAATATCTCAATCAAAAACAAGTAAGTCTTATTTGTTGCCATTAAAATGTACCTAAAAAAATAAATTAAAAAATTGAATTTTAAATAAACGATTTTTTACTGAATTATCAAAATAAGCAACTTTTTTTTAAAAAATATATTCAAAAAACATTTCAGCTTTACACTGAACAACATTATATTCTGTCAAGTATATTTGGATCGCATTATCTAAAGCAACTATGACGTGCTATTCTTAAAGGCATTTTTTACTATATTTACTATTTGTCTTTTGCTTTTTATGTCAAAGCTAATACAATCCATTGTGTATTTTTTTCTGGTTCATTTGAAATAATTATAAAATAACATTTTTTTAAAGAAAAAAAGATACATAACTAAAGTTAACTAGCGGATACTTTTTAGCAATGTTAAATATTTTTATCTAGTTAGTGTAATTATCGTTTGTTTTAATATTTTTCTTTCTTTATGTAATTTTTTTGAACAAGTCAAGTTTATTTGTTTCGTAAACTCGGATAAAGCAGTTAAATTTACGAAAAGTAAAATTGTTTTGCAAGTAATATTATTTTCTTTCTTCGGCCTAATAATAGTTAAGATAATTATTTGAAGTGCCTAATAATAATTATATTGTACGTAACAGTGTTTTGTCACTAAGGTTCTTGTAAACCTAAGGTATTGTAAAAAATTTTGGTTTATTGCACGGTACATACATATAAACCAAACACATGCTTTGTAGTTAAATAATGAGTTATTATATGTTATATATTGTGTACAAGTGATGCTTATAAATTGGATAATATAGATACCTCTCTTCAATCGTCAATACTCTAACTATAGTCGTCTTTGTTCATCAAATGATGGATCTTCGATCAAATCATAATTAAATTTAAATTTTTTTGTTATATCATCGGCAACCTTATATTTTTATGGTATTAATATAAACTTCAAGATTGTCTAAATATTTTAGATAATTTTTTAGCACACTCTCTAATTTTTTGATATAGAAATATCCAATTGAATAGGATAACCTATATGATTCATCATTTTTTCAGCCAAATTTGAACGACAAAATAGTAATAAAAAGCTCGATGTGATTTTTGGAAACTTTGTTAATGATAAAATGTATTTATAAAGTTTTATTGAAATCCCTAGTGTTACTCAATATTCTTGCATCCCTCCTTAAATTATTTTCAAATATATTTAAAGGTTTGTATTTATATTTCTGCATATCTGCAAAGGATCCAGTCATATTAGATAAGAAAATGAATTTCTGTGAAACTTTTTCTAACCCATTCTAAAATTTTCTTTGGATCGTTCTGAGAGAAAGAGCTCTCATTGCCAAAAAAAAGTTTTAACGAATAGTTTTTGAGCTACGGGCAATCAAATATTTTATTGTGTTAGTATATGACTAGGAAAATGGCTTTCTGTGAAACTTCAAATCACCCCCAAAATGTTCTTCCGATCGTTCTGATCAAAAACTTCACGGCCACAAAACTTTCTAACGAGCAGTTTTCGAGATACAGGCGATCAAAGCTACACTTGTATTATATTCAGAGTACCTACCTATATGAGTTAGAAAATGGTGTAGGGGCAATTTACTCCCAAACAAAGAAGAGATAGAGGACTGTTTTAATGTACTCACATGTGTTTCGATGATTAACTCGTGCCAATGAGGTTTGTTTGGAAAAGACAGGGAAGATATGAATTATCTAAGGAACAATCAAACCTCGTTGTTGTAAGCTTCTTGGACGTTGCACATGGTATCACGCCGGTGATTTCAAACAAACACAAGATATTAAGAAACAAGAGAAAACAAACAATTGACTGAGTTAATTGTCGAAATACCATGTATGGACAGTGTTGATTACTCTTTCTGATACTAAAACTGATATAATCATAACATACATACTATACAATTTTGTGCTCTCACGGGTAAACAGTGATGTTTACGAAAAAATGTTGTTTAATATTTTATAAGGAACATTTTTTACATTTAAATTTTTGTTCTATCTCTAGCGGTTTACAAAATGGGTCCTACGCAGCAAAGACCCAAATGACCTTATGACTCCTTAGATTAATTCGAAAAAATCGTAAAAAATTATTTGTTTCGGAATTTGATGAAACTCAGTTTTTAAGGTAATTTTGAACATAGAAATTCAAAAATCGAGTTTATTTGGCGATTGGCCGAGAAATTTTTGAAAAAAACGATATTTCGGATCGATTTCCGGTATTATCTCGAAAATTATTCGCCCAATCATTAAATGAAACCGATTTTTGTATTTTTTGGGTCAAAATTACCTTATATACAGAGTTTTATCGAAATTGGAGACGATAAATTTGTATCGATTTTTTGAAATTTTGTCAAGGAGTACCCCTTAGAAAAATTTGAAAAAATCGTAAAAAATTATTTGTTTCGGAATTTGATGAAACTCAGTTTATAAGGTAATTTTGACCCAAGAAATTCAAAAATCGAGTTTATTTGGCGATTGGCCGAAAAATTTTCGAAAAAACGATACTTCGGATCGATTTCCGGTATTATCTCGAGAATTATTCGCCCAATCGTTAAATGAAACCGATTTTTGTATTTTTTGGGTCAAAATTACCTTAAATACAGAGTTTTATCGAAATTGGAGACGATAAATTTGTATCGATTTTTTGCAATTTTTTCAAGGGGTACCCCTTAGAAAAATTCGAAAAAATCGTAAAAAATTATTTGTTTCGGAATTTGATGAAACTCAGTTTTTAAGGTAATTTTGACCATAGAAATTCAAAAATCGAGTTTATTTGGCGATTGGCCGAGAAATTTTTGAAAAAAACGATATTTCGGATCGATTTCCGGTATTATCTCGAAAATTATTCGCCCAATCATTAAATGAAACCGATTTTTGTATTTTTTGGGTCAAAATTACCTTATATACAGAGTTTTATCGAAATTGGAGACGATAAATTTGTATCGATTTTTTGAAATTTTGTCAAGGAGTACCCCTTAGAAAAATTTGAAAAAATCGTAAAAAATTATTTGTTTCGGAATTTGATGAAACTCAGTTTATAAGGTAATTTTGACCCAAGAAATTCAAAAATCGAGTTTATTTGGCGATTGGCCGAGAAATTTTCGAAAAAAAACGATATTTCGGATCGATTTCCGGTATTATCTCGAGAATTATTCGCCCAATCGTTAAATGAAATCGATTTTTGTATTTTTTGGGTCAAAATTACCTTATAAACAGAGTTTTATCGAAATTGGAGACGATAATTTTGTATCGATTTTTTGCAATTTTTTCAAGGGGTACCCCTTAGAAAAAATCGTAAAAATTATTTGGCCGAGTAATTTTCGAAAAAAACGATATTTCGGATCGATTTACCTATACCAAAATTTTTTTCGTAACATCAATATTTTTAAGCGTTACAAACTTGGGACTAAACTTAATATACTATGTATATTTCATATATACATGGTATAAAAACAATTCATTTTGGTTGTACACTCTTGAAAGAATTAATAATAAATTAACAATCAAATTAAAACGGTTTTTGCACGTGGGATCAGACGAATGGATCGAAAAAACACATCACTTTTAAATCAAAGAAAATACGCCAAGATCACAAAAATATAACTGATATGACGACAAAACACTTTAATTGAATAGAATTAATGTTGGAGTTGATGTTTCTCTCTTGCGGTCGCAATTTTAGTCCGATTTGAATAAAATTTGGTGTCAATAAGGGTTTTGGTATTTGATAGGTCAAGTTCGTTAATGAGAAAAATCGACCGAACAACAAGGGGTGGGTGGCCTGCAAAGTACAAAATTTTGAATTTTTTCAAAATAAATTTTTTTTCGTATTTTTTTATCAGTTACAAGCAAAAAGGTACTCTTGTGATTTTTTTATCTAGACGCTTAGTTTTCTAAATAAAAATTCTTGAAAAATTAAAATGCAATATTCGATTTTAGAAATATGTCATTTTTTTTTATCTCTGAGGGAGTTCGCTTAGCTAACGCAGCTCCTGCCATACAAATTTTTTTAAGCGAACGTAAATTTTGTTTTTTTGGGTTTTGTGTGTATTCTTATAACCCTCTACATAAAAAGGTAGGGGAATAATAATTAAATATTCTTTTATATATCTTCCACCTTATTAACATTACTTATTTGATTACACTTGCCCTAATATTTGATTTACACTTGATTTTCAGCTTTCAATCGCATCGAAAGCACTTTAATTTTCAAATAAAAAATTTAACTCGCCCAGATATACTAACAAACCAAAAAATTTAAGAAAAAGCTTATTTATTTTTGTACCTACACAAAGGAAATCCAGTTCATGAATAACCCATTTCATAAGCTTAAACAAAATTAAAATGTTATATCAACTCTTGATATGATTTTCGATATCGATTAAACGTTAAAAGGAGATTATATTTTCGTAAAAAGGATATGAAAACAAAAGATTTTGTCACGATTGAGTATAAGATTGTAACATTTTTCTTCATATATTTTATAGAAATATTCATTGATAAACCATTAGATAAAACATTTTCAAATATTCTTCAAAATTTAAAACAAACATAAATTGTATGAAAGGCTGCCTAGTGCCTACCTGCCTATAAAAACAGATTGTGTCTTTATATATAGATAGTCACATCACTTTTTGTTTAGAATTTGATACAGGTATTATACCATGTATATGAAATATACCAAGGTATACTAAGTTTAGTCCCAAGTTTGTAACGCTTATAAATACTATGAACAAAATTTCCGTATAGTTGTTCATAAAATCACTTAATTAGTTCATTTCCGGTTGTCTGCCTGTCTGTCATCACGATTACTCAAAAACGAAAAGAGATATCAAGCTGAAATTTTTATAGCGTGCTTAGTAAGTAAAAAGTGAGGTCAAGTTCGCAAATGGGCAACATAGGTTAATTGGGTCTTGGGTCCGCAGGACCTATTTTGTAAAACGTTAGAGATAGAACGAAAGTTCAAAAGTAAAAAATCTTTCTTATCACTACATATTATAAAACAAAGTCGCTTTTTCTGTCCCTATGTCCTTTGTACGCTTAAATCTTTGAAACTACGCAACGGATTTTGATGCGGTTTTTTTAAATAGATAGAGTGATTCAAGAGGAAGGTTTTTATGTATAATACATCCATATTATAGTAGAGTAAGGGGTTGAAATAGGGGTTGAAAGGGATATGCTTCAAAAACTAAAAAAGTTGTGCATCGATTAAGCTAAAATATTGACACGATATACAACCAGCTTCAAAGATCTATTGTTTTTATCTACTTTTAACCTTCGGAGGGTAGAAAGGTGTAGCGAGAAAGTGGGAAGGAATTATCGAATATTTACAAATATACCTAAGTGGGGTATCAAATAAAAGAGCATGACGTGTACATTACAAAACTGTTATCCCACGCAAGGAAATGTGGAGGGAGGGGTGCAAGTGGGGATGTTGCCCAGCAAAGCGGGTAGTTCACTGCTAGTAAAAACATAAACAACTTTTGTTTGAAACATTTTTTCGTGAACATTACTGTTTACTCGTGAGAGCGCAAAATATGCGCAAATTGTGTAGTATGTATTATATGGGAATATCAGTTGTACATGTTTGACATGTATGTATGTGTAATGTGACAGAATAATCAACACTCTCTCTACATGGTATTTCAACAATTAACTCAGTCAATTGTTTGTTTTCACTTGTTTAATGATAACTTTGATATAAATAATATTCGCAATCTTGATTTTTTCAAAATAAATACTATGCTTTAGTTTAAGAATATAAATATTCAAGAAGCGTTCATAAAGGAATAATATATATTTCGATTTTTCCAATTTTTATGTGCAATTTTGTTTAAGCAAACAGAGTAGATCAACGTTTGATCTTTTATTTATGAGTTAATTTTAATGTATCTAAAAATCATATAATCAGCAAAATAATTAAAGAATAAATTGATATACTGCCAATTTATTTAGTCGGTGTGGTACTGAATTCGTGTGAGTGCGACCCCTGTAGTTCACACGACTAACTTCCCAGAGGGGAAAAAACCATTAAAAAAAGCTCTTGTTAGCCTTCATAGATCATTCTTCGTACATGTACTACAGCTTATGCTGGAACCATCATTATCTCCATAGATAAATTATGTGTTTTATCCACTTTTCAGATTCTGTTAATTCAGTTTTTTTTATTACCATTAAAAAACGACTCATTTAATTATGCTGAAAACTCTTTCTAATCGCGTTTTTAAATACGCGATTACGCGTCGAATAAGCCCAGTCTCGTGTTAATGTCATTACTAGTTGGTGAGATAATCAAGGCGAAAGAATCCGAGCGAACATACGAACATACGCACAAACACACAAACATCACATTGAAAAGGTTTGATGCGGATATTGCGGCCTTGAAACCGCGGAAATATGTAAAACTGGAGATTTTCAAAATCAGCCCCCCATTACATTAACTTCCTCTGGCAAGTTAATAATTTTAAATACATCAAATTTTATAGATATTACAAACTCATTTGAAAGCTGGTACTTTCGGGTCTCCTGCTGTCTTGTACTTTCAGGTCTCCTACTACCTTCAACCAAGTGTTAAATAGTTGAGAAATGTTATATTCTATATCCAAGATAAATAAGACAATTAACAGCCGATCTGCTTAAAAAATCCAAGTGAAGTTTTTTCACTGGGATTATCTTTATTTGGATACAAGAAATGACCAATGAAAAGTCCATTGCAAAATCATGTGGGCTAAATAAACAATTCAAGGTAAAAAGTCCCGAAAATAGTTTTTTTCCAAATCTCGTAAACTATTAAGTTTGTGAACATTCTTGAGCGTAAAATCTTCTTATTATATATATATATATATATATATATATATATATATATATATATATATATATATATATATATATATATATATATATATATATAATAGGAGAAACGGACTGGCAAACTGCCTGATCCATCAACGCACGGCTGAAACCTCGGGAGCATGAAATTTAGTAAATTTAGTACAAACGTTCCTTAAATGACGTCCGTGTGCATTAAGAAGGGATTTTTAAAAATTCAGTCCCTAAGGAAGTAACATGAATGTTGAAAATTTGTCTAGTAATATTGATAACATACAATACCATATTTTTCGTGCAGTAGAGTAAGCGATTTACTCTAACTTTTCTCAGATATATATTTCGGAAAACTATTGCTTCTGCGGAAATTTTGTATGGAACCTTTTTTTGTGTAAAATTAACTAACAAACAAAGTCTGTAATAGCTAAAACTGCCATAAACTTAACAGTTTACGAGATATTTGAAGAAAGCCAATTTTTGTTACCTCTGACCTTGAATAATTTTTTTGCGCACATGATTTTACAAGGGACTTTTCATAGATCATTTCTTGCATCCGAATAAAGATAATCCCAGTGAAAATACTTCATTGACACTTGCTAATGGTTTCACTTCACAAAATTGGGGAAATTGTTAAAAACCAAGATTGTTTGGAAAAATATTTTTGTCTTTGAAATCTTTCAGATCTTTGGAAAGGACTTTGGAAAGACTTTGAATAACAACGGTTTTATGACTGACTCGGCCGACTTCGAACCGCTTATAGTCGTGACGTTTACATTTCCATTGACATTTTGCCACAGAAAATTTACATTTTGCCATAGACAATTTGTTTTTGGGTAATGTTACAATAGTATAAATATTTAGTATTGAAATTATAAAAAAAGAGAGCAGCTGAAAAGATTTCAGCTTAGCGAAATTTCCGCTTAGCAACACATTCAGCGATTCATTTTTATATTATAGATAATGTGTTATTTGAAATCTATATGTTTTGAAACAAATTTTGTTGGTAAATTTTGTTTCGAAATTTGCAGGAATGTCAAAAAATTTTTCTACCGAATGTAATGCGGGAATGCTCTTGTAGAACCGTTTGCAGCATTTTTAAGTTAATATTACGTTTTACTTCTTGATTTACATAAATAATTTGCTGGTTAAAAGCTAGTAAGTATTTGATATCCCTCTGTTAAGATCATATTTTAGATTACAGAATAATTTTCTTCTTAAATTAATGCTAGCAAAGTAAAAGTAGATTTATTTATATACAAGTGAAAACAATCAATTGACTGAGTTAATTGTTGAAATTTCTTATATAGACAGTTTTGATTACGCAATTTGTTTTTTTACTTGTAAGTATGTAAGTAAAGAAAGATAGCCACTCTTACATACAGAGTAATATGAGTATCCTTCTTCTCAGTTCGTCAGTGGATATCGTATACAGAATGCTAGATTTACATCTAGGCATACACATAAATATCACGATTATGACAGAATATATGCGCTAAGCAATACATCTAAGTGACAGGTATTATATACATGTGTTGAAACTTCGATATGCGTTGAGATATTTGTAAGCACTTGAAGAGTGGGAGTTTCTTATTTGAATTGATGAACTAAAATAGATTAGTCACGATACAAGTCACTTTTGCAATTTCATTTAACACCTATAATACCTCTTACTTAGATACATTGCTTAAAGCATGTACTGTGTCATACTTGTGATATTTATATGCCTAGGTGTAAATCGAACATTCTGGATAGTTTCCTGTAGCAAACTTTACAGAATGTTCATAATACATAAAACATGAGACATGTAGCGTATAAATTTAAATAATATACAATAGTGTTTCAAACAAAATTTGTGTCCTCACGACAAAAACAAAAGTAGTTTATTTTTTTATAAGGAACAGTTTTTACATTTTAACTTTTCATTTACGAAGTCGACCTCACTTTTTACGTCCTGAATACGCTATAACTATTTCAGCTTGATATCTCTTTTTGTTTTTGAGTTATCGTGTCGACAGGCAGACTGATAGACTGACATACGGAAATGGACTAGCTAGATGATTTTATGAACACCTACATCAAAAAATTGGAATAAAAAAAGAATTGTTCGTAGCATCAATATTTTTAAGCGTTACCAACTTGGGACTAAATTTAGTATACCTTGATATATTTCATGTAAACATTGTATAATACTGTTACCCCCTTAAAAATGTTTAACATTCAAGATATAGAAAGGATAGTTCTTAAAAGAATTGTATGTGACTGCTATGCAATACATTACAACTAGAGAGTCGTTTTTTCTAATTAATTTAATAATTTTTTACTTTTCATACGTTTCATTACCGTCATTAAATGCAGAAGACATTATTTTTTCTCGTGTTTTGTTGCAGACATCTCACGTAAACGAAATGTTTTTCAAGCTATAAAATAATTTTCAAGAATTTCGACGGATGCATATACGCTTTCATTTGATGCGAGATAGGTGTAACGAAAACCTTTAATAAACTGTCACAGGTGTATGTGACTTTTAACACTTATGAGAGGTTTTCCTAAATAACCGGTTGATCAGGCAAACAACACCAGTTCAAATTCTTACTTTTGTAATTTGTTTAAAATGTCCTATTTGCGTTCCTTCATGTTGTTATAATAAAAAATCTGCGTACATCACACTACCTCTGTATGTGTATTTAGTCTACGCTGATGCTTAAAAATATAGTGCGAGACAAAAAAAAAAAAAGAAATTAAAAAAAAAATTATATGCCTAGATCTTATTTGTAAATTTTTTTTGAAGTTAAAACTTCTTCTGGCACGTTAAGCACTTTTTGGATGAAAAAAAATATGGAACTCACGTCATCATCACCGTCTTTGCGTGTGTTTGTAATTGAACTGTTCCTAAACGGATAAACCGAAAGTTGTTAGTAGGTAATAAAACCTACTATTGATATTGGTTTCATTAAAATCAATCTAATATTTTTCAAGTTATAGTCAAATGAACTGTTTTACCATATGTATGTATACATATATATATATAACTGGGAGGGGAAGGGACGAAACCCACCCAAAAAAATATGAGGAGTATTTCTTAACATTGACTACAAACCTACCAAATTTGGATATGCACCGATGTCTCTTCTTGCGAATATAAAATAAAAATGTTGAACCACTCCGGAAAAGTAAAAAATTTCAAAAAATACTTATTTTGATGTGAAAAGAAAAACCCCAAAGTTTCGCTGCCCGAACTTTTAATCCATATATATATATATAATGTACAAAGATAATACTTTTCACTTCCGTTGACAGTCTCCATAACTAAGTATCTTTTTTGTGATAATTCTTTTTTATTGGGGAGTTAATGTACCGAATTAACCAATAAGCCTTTTGTTAATTATCTAGACCAACGAAAATTCAATACCACTTTTAATCGGTCTCAAATCGAACAATATCGATCCTAGGAAAATGTGGATCCTAGGAAAATTGTAGCAAATTTAATGTCAAATAACTTTGATCATAACCATTTTTCGTGTAAAATTGATAATAAACGAGTTATTCAATGAACAAAAATGAAAACTATGTCAAAACAGTGTTTGGAAATATGTAATAATTACTAATTGACATTGTAAATTTTATTATGAACATCTTTTCGATTAACGTCAGTTAACGCTACGATCACCAAGATTTTGTGTTCATATTTTTTTTATAAATTCATTAAATGTAGTATTAGTTCATTAACTTGAAACTGTCATGCAGATATATGATAATGAATGTATCATTCCATTCATGCAAATGCATGAATTAAAAACATTTATTTCGATTCACGTTAGTTAACGGTGTAATTACCGGTGTAACAGTACCTGTATCGTTACGTGTAACGTACAAAAACTGTTTTTATATTTTCAGAAGAAATTTTACAGTCGTAAAAACTGATAAAGTATTAATGTTCGTGTATTAATTCATTAACTTGAAGCTACTTTTTTTCCCTAAGCGGTATATTTTTAGACCGTGAGTATATTTTTCATCCAACCTAGGCATAACATGCTTGCCAATAACGGGTGAGTAAGGAAGCTAAGGGTAGGAGAGAAAAAAAATTTCTAGAGTAATAATACAGAAGATTCAATATTGAGCTGATACACATAACTATTTTAGTTACAACGGACTTTTATTATGAATTTTCGTAGGAGGGTACTCGGGTACCCGGATGGCAGAAGCTGTGAATTAATGAAAGGCTTAATGAAATGGAGCTTCAGGTTAATTAAGATTAATAATCTTTGATCAATATTTATGGTTAAATAAATTGTTGGAGAAACAAAGTTCATCGGGTCATCTAGTTTCAATAATAAAGTTGAAATTACTACAATTACAAACGGGAGTGAACACTTGAATAGATTACAAAATTGATGGTCTAAAATAATTTGGTTATAAGTAGGTAGTTAAGAAATGATAATTAATCAGTTGTAAAAAGTATAAAACATATCATGTTTGTGTAATGAGTGTAGCGGAGAAGAGGTTGAGCTGTAGTAACCTTTACTTGTTAAACGGATGGCTAGATAGATGATGATGCTGCCACAGCATGTTGCTGCTGTACTAGTTGTATAAATTCGATTGAAAATATTTAACTACAGTGTGCTCTCATAATAACTAGAACTATAATTTATGAAGATACACTCTACATTATTATTAAATAATATTTCAAAACTATTTTATGATTTTGATTATTTCATGATACATCCATCATTAGAAAACAACATTACCCAAGTTTCACCACGATAATTAACTGAATATGTTACATATCGGTCAAATAACTGGTCCATTTTAGGCCCTTCATGCGAATGGATGGAAAAAGTATCATGGTAGTTATTAAAATAAATACTCGAAATAGAATAGCAGATAGAATTTTTATACCATGTATATATGAAATATATCAAAGTACTTAGTTTAGTCCCAAGTTTGTAACGCTTAAAAATATTGATGCTACGAACAAAATTTTGATAAAGGTGGTCATAAAATCACTTAATTATTCCATTTTCGATTGATCTTCCGTTTATAAACTGTCTATACATTTTAACAATTAGCCCAGTCAATTGTTTCCAGCCCACAACTCAAAAGTGCACCACTTATGAGTTGTATCACTTACAAGAAAGCAAAACAAAATATCCCGCCAAGTTTCTGCAATAACTCCAATACCCAGGTTCGGGCGAGTGAGTACCTCGCTCCAGTGATTAAAACAACTTTTGACATGTAACCGAAAACAACACGTAAGCCATATCTTTTTCCTTTATTCTATTGGCCTATAGGTGTTGTAATAACTGTAAGACTTAAAATGGAGTTTTTTCAAATATGATATTTTCATATTTTCAAATATATTTACAAAAATAATTTTTAAACAAAAGTTGTTTATTTTTTTATAAAGAACATTTTTTACTTTTAAACTTTTGTTCTATCTCTAACGGTTTACAAGATGGGTCCTACGGACCTAAGACCCAATTGACCCATATTGCTCATTTACGAACTTGACCTCAGTTTTTAGGTCCTGAGTACGCTATAAAAATTTCATCTTGATATCTCTTTTCGTTTTTGAGTTATCGTGTCCACAGACGGACGGACGGACTTACGGACGGATGGACAACCGGAAATGGACTAATTAGGTGATTTTATGAACACCTATACCAAGATTTTGTTCTTAGTATCAATATTTTTATGCGTTACAAACTTTGGACTAAACTTAGTATACCTTGGTATATTTCGTATACATGGTATAAAAATGGACTAATGTATTTATTTAAAAATTTGACACATATTATCATGTTTAGTTGGTATAAACTATCCGCTATGATAGAGGGAAGACCCACGATTTGCAATAAATTATTTAAAAACCTTAGATGAATAATCCATAAAAAAGAGATATTTGTAAAAGGAAATAAAAAACGAACACTATAAACCATAAACTATGTTTTTTTTAGTGAAAAAGATGTACATATCACATTTTTGTATTATTTTTTGCTATGTTAAACATGTTCATACTTCTTTTATTGGTTTTTCAAGAATTATAAGAAAACATTTTTAGAATGTTTTCAATTTAGATTTCACATCTGAAAGTTTTTGATACATCTTCTCTCTGTGAGACGATTTTATTTTGTAAAGCACACTTTATATATTTACAATAAGCCATTGCAGTACATACTGTTTATAAATTATATTGTGTAGAACAACCTACGGAAAATGAAAGAACGGGAAAAGGTTTTTGTGTGATGTTAGTATGTAATTGCCAACATTGTCATTTTATTACTAAATATATAGCACAAACTAAGTAAGCAGGCAGGCGGTGTGTAACATGAATGTTATGTTATGGACGAAGAAACGAAGCACAAAAAATGATTAAAGTTCGAAAAATTTGAGCAGTAAGTTTGATTTGAATGCGGCAATCGATTCGTTAGGGCGTCAGGAAAGTTTGTGACCTAATCTGATTTATGAAAAATTAAGGATATGCAATTTGCATTTTAAATTGACCGGTGACAGTGTTGGTCTAAGATTTACCTGGTGCTCAAGGTAAACGGTTCCTCGTCGTTAAGTGAAGTTTTCGGGAAATTTGTTATATAAGCGGTTCACATTTGTTAAACGAGGGCTTTCGGGGTCTCTAAACACCAGGATCGTGACAGAATCGGTCTCAGAGGTACCTGGTATCCCGTCGCCTCTGGGAGTTTTCGAACAATTTGTTATATAAACCGTCCAAATTCGTTATTAGGGTGTTTTTGGGATCACTGAACACGAACATCGTGACATCTAGTTTCTAATTGTTCTCAGAGGTACAGAATTGTTCTCAGGGGCAACAGTATTTCTGGAATTTCTCGAAAACTTCAGGAGGCGACGGAAATTCCGTTGCACCAGGTACCTCTGAGTCCAATTCTATCACGATATTCGTGTTCAGGGATCCCAAAAACTCCCTAGTAAAGAATTGGGACTGATTATATGATGAATTTCTCGAAAACTCCAGGAGGCGAAGAGGATACCGTTGCACCAGGTACCTATGAGACCAATTCCGTCCGTCCCAAAACCTCGTTCTAACAAGTTTGAAATCTTTTTCATCATTATTAACCGAATTGTGAATTTAATATTAACGGTCAATTTAAAATGCATATTAATTATGCTAATTGCATATTTTTAATTTCTTACTAGCTGTTAAACCCGCTTCGCTGGGTTGTTTTTGCACATTTAAATATCAAAATTGTTAAATGAAAGACTTTTTTTTTAATTCTCTCTGTGTGTACGGAACAGTAAGATTTTTTTGGCCGATCCCAATATTATGTCTACACTCTCTGTGTGTACGGAAAAGTAAGGGAAAGATCGATAGAAACCCATGGAACATTCCAGAATATTCGAGAAAGTTCTAGAAAATTCGATAGAAATCCATAGAACATTCCAGAATGTTCGAGAAAATTCTAGAAAATTCGATAGAAATCCATAGAACATTTCAGAATGTTCGAGAAAATTCTAGAAAATTCGACAGAAACCCATGGAACATTCCAGATTGTTCGAGAAAGTTTGATAAAATTCAATAAAAATCCATACAACATTCGAGAATATTCGAGAAAGTTCTAGAAAATTCGATAGAAATCCATAGAACATTCCAGAATGTTCGAGAAAATTCTAGAAAATTCGATAGAAATCCATGGAACATTCCAGAATTTTCGAGAAAAATCGAAAGACATTTGCGCCAGTAGCGCCATTAGTGAAAATTGTACTATTGACAGTGGGGCCTATTGTACTATTAGAACTATTTTTTTAATCTATTTTCTATGAATTCCTAGATCATTTTTAATTCCACCCCCACCAAACTCCCTTATTCACAATGGGAGCCTAAGGGCTACCCAATGACATAATCCCCTACCGAAGGTCAATGGTTAGTTTTAGGGAAAATCGGGGACATACAAACAAATACTCTCTTTTTATATATATAGATAAATCAGACTGGGTCACAAAATGTCCTTACACTCTAATGAATCCAATGCCGGAAACTTTATTCCTTTTCGAACTTTATTCCTTCGTTCCTTCGTCTATTACTATTATAATATGTTACGTATGTATATGTCGTGGCTTTTGGAACTTTTAACTTTTCATACTTGATACAGAGTAACGACTTACATACCTACCTATCTACCTACCTAGTATACTTATACACTTACTCATTCGGATGGATGCATACTAACAACGCAACGCTACCAACCACCAACTTACAATGGATAATTGCTATTTTTATGAATTTGATTACTACAGCAGTTATGCAAACTGAAGGTGTATTATATGAAAAGCTTAAGAATTTACTAATTTTCTTTCCTTTTTTGTAACGTGAAAGGAAAAGAATTTTAATAAATTATTTAAGGGTTTTTTTAATTATAAAATTTTTCCTGTCTTAATTTTTATTCTTTCTTATTTTTTTTTCTTAATAAATTTACTTGTAATAACATTCGATTTTTCAAAATATTTTATATTTTTAGTTTTAAACTTGACTAAGGAACGCAAACTTTCTGAAGTATCAGGTATATAAAAGTGTATTTTGTTAAATAAATGAGTTCAAAATATGTTATTATTGTCCTTGGATATTGCCGAAAGCATGAAGACATGGAAAGTTGAAGTGAATCATAGGCTTTTTTGATATTCTCTTTTAATCCTGGAAGAATAAAAATATTCTACAATTCGCAATTGTACAATTCGAATTAATAGTCGCATCAATGAAGGTTTTTACTCAGGGGCCCTCAATAATAGCTCCGATATTCATGATTTTTTTTTTCTTTTTTTATGTATATTATTTAAAATCAGAAACATTCCAAAGGGAGGAAATAATCCGGAGTGGGAATGGGTATGTCGTGACTCATACATCGACGTCCAGCCTAAATCGCTAATGATAGAATTTTCAAATTTCGAGAAGATATTGATTTTATACTGTAGGTGTCATATAAGAAAGTATTTTTCGAAATTAATCCCCTAAAAGTGTGAAATAGGGAATGAAAGTTTATATGAAAATATATATAAACAACCATTTTTGAGTTTACTACTTAACCGATTTTATAAATTATTTCATCTATAGAATACTACATTATCAGCAAGTGTTGTAACCTCTATAACATTAGCCACAGCAGATATATTTGCAATGCAAGAAAATTGTACGAATATAGTACATCACCTTGAATTAAAGAAAACGGAAACATATAACAAAATAAAGAATATGGTTAGTAGACAAAAAATATATGGATTATTTTATCAACAGAATTAAGGAAAATTTACATGAATGAAGGTGGTTACATGAGATTTAAAAATTAATTTTTAGATAAAATGAAGAAAGAACAATAGCATAACAGAATATGTAACAATATGAAACAAGTGTTAAATGCGATAATAAAAGAAGGATTTATACTAAAATTAAAGAAACGTACATTTGCAACGAAAGTCGTGAAATATCTTGCACACATAATAGAAAATATATACAATTAAAGATAATTTAATTTTTGATTCCGAATTTGCCTCCTAAAACTCCTTAACTCACCGAAATATCAGACAATTAAAAAAAAAAAAATACTTTTACTATGAATCCATACTAAAATGTTCAGTAATATCAGATCCAATAGATAAAAAACTGCCGAATAAAGATGTAAAGTTCATATGATCAGAATAATATGAAAAATCCTTTAATAAATTTAAAAAATTACTATTCTCTAAAATTTTAAGACAAGTACAAAATGGTGGGTCAGAAAAACCAGTAGCCTGCTTTTCAAAAAAAATTAAGTAAATCTCAAAGAAGAACACGTGAAATATACAAAATTTAAAAAACCCCCGATAAATTTTTCGGGTACGGAAACCTAAACTCGCACTTAAAACATATCTGAGAACACTCTCCATTAAATTACCTTTTACCTTAACGAACTTGAAACACAGCTAAAACACTCTTCATTAAGTAATCTTTCAAACGAAACAAAAAAAAAAATCAAAATCGGTTAATCCGTTTAAGCGCTACGATGCCACAGACTGACGGACAGAAAGACGGACACACGCACACACACAACAAAAACACTCCTTTTTTTTAGCTCGGGGATTAGGAAGGCAATTTAAAATACTTCACAATCAAAAAGGCAAGTAAATATTGACAATATAGGTTAATAGTTTATCTAAATACGATTTTCAAACTAATATGTTCCGGAAAAAGATTATTCCGAGCGGATTTTCAAGATCAAATTCAAAATCAATTGAAGATAAAATTAAATTTAATGAAGATTGATGAAATAAAATTAGACCAAGGAAACAAAGAATTAAAAAAATAAATAAATAAAATCGAAATGAATAAAGAAAAACGGATCTCTTACAAGAGAATTAGAAATAAACAAAAAATAATTTCATCAGAAAAATTAAGTACTAAGTGATATATATACATACATTAAGTGGTTCCACATAGGATTGAAACAAGCCACGAATAAAATATATCTTACTAAATAATATAAAATATATACTTTACGTCAAAGAATTTAGCCAATAATGTACAAAAAATTGTTGAAACAATCAACTATTGAGTTTTACATATATGATATTAAAATGACTATGCTTTCCTATCCCTATCCCTATCCCTGTATATTATAAATGTGAAAGTAAGCATGTTTGTTTCTTTGTTTGTTTGTTACGCTTTCACGCTAAAACCACCGAATGGATTTCAATGAGACTGTTCAACAATATAGCTCATACATCATAATAACACATGAACTATAATTTATAAATATATTATTTAAAAAAAAAAATTAAATTTAATGTGACATTTTACCGCGTAAGTGTCAAACAATTCATAGCTATCTTTTCTAATATACTCAATAAATTATGACTATTTTACACTTAAAAAATTGAAAACTATGTATATATTTTAGCTGTGTAAAACAATCCCTTCGCGTGTTATGGAAGGGGGTAAGTGAGATAAAAAGAGGTGAAGGCTATAAAGCCGTGGTTTAAACTTTTAACCCCGGTGAAGCGGGCGGGTATCAAGCTCTTAATTCTTAATTTTTGTACTTATCTTAAAAAAACTATCTAAAACAAAGGCAACCCAACTTACAAAGCAGCGTAATATGCCCCTAATAGTATGTCACTTTTCACATACAGAACAATGAAGAACCTACAGAAATATCGTTAACAATTAGTTTCTCTTTATAACGGGCCAATAATTTTTAACATTTTTAATAAATATCTAAAAGATTTATACGAGTTGACAGTGTTTTTAATCTTTACTTATTTTAAGGATGTATGAGCATGACAACAATGTTTGATTTAAAGGCTCAAAATTTGTTCGTAGGTAGTCTTTTACTCAAAGAATATGTGGTTAAAATTTCAGCTTAGGTATCCGTGCAAATTTTTAAGAAAAAAGTCATTAAAAATCGATATAAAATACATTGGCTCTTATGGAGGAATCTCAAAAAACGACATACTTTGGAAGTTTTTGATAATTTTCATTTGGAATGAATGAAAACAAATTTAAAAAAAACTTTTTAATAGAAAGTAAACATATTAGCAATGAATTAGAAAAGAAAAAAACTAAGAGTCTCCGTCCATATAAGGGATGTAAGAGCAGGGTAGATTAAGGGTTGAAATTATTTTTATCTTATTTTCAACTTTGATGATGAATTTTGTTATAACTTCATGAATGTAGACGAAAAATAAGAATAAAATTTTTCGATATGTGTCTTGGTTTTCGAAATATCGAAAGCTAAATAATTTTTCAATTTTTTAAACAAAATTTTCAATTTTCGATATTTTGAAAATTAAGCCAGATATCGAAAAATTTTATTCTTACTTTGCGTCTTATATCGTCAAGTAATAATATAAATTTATCATCAAAATTGAAAATATCTATTTTTAAATTTGTGCCCCCACTACCATGCTCATACATCCTTAATTTTTTTAAATGTGACAATGTTCTTAAGAAATTGTTTCAGTTTTATCCTCAGCTACACAACATTCTAATATCTGCTATCGCCTGAAAACTTAGGTATCTAAGGCGCACATTTTGCATGTTCATATATAAAGCTTATATCTGAATGATATAATTTCCACTTGAAAGCTAAATTAAAATGCATTCTTGGGTAGTTATTTCGGAGTGCAAAACACTCAAGTGCATACACTCTTTACACTCGGTGTAAGTAAAAAAGGATATAACCTTATAATAGATCATCATTTTCCGCTTACACCTGGTGGAGTGTATGCCAAGGAAACAAACGTAAAATATCAAGTTTCTTGATATATTTGACGGTTTTCTGTTAGTTATAACGATATCCATCAAATATTATGCTGCATGTTGTATATTATGAAAAACATCGCTTAACACTGGGTAACAAAAGTAACGTAATCCAAAAACTTTTCAACGAAGAATTTTTTTATAATGTTTCAGACAAAAGTTTCAAATAATAAAAAATTTCTTATTGAGCAAAGAGTGTGATCTTAAAATGACCCTGGAGATCGATACGAAGGTCAAACTTAAAAAGTTCAAATGGAAACAGGAGAAATGGAATGCGTTATTCCACCTGATAATTAACGAAACAAGCAGATATTTCGTTGGATCAGCCATTGTTTTAAGGTCATTTTCTTATGTGAGTTTGAACTTGGAAATAGAGGATACCTTATGCGCACTTAAATCATCAGAAAAAGATGTGTTTCCATCAGATCAGAATTAAGACTACCGTATGATTTCTAGTTAAAACTTTCTTCAGACGCCTAAGATTTCAAAAAAAAATTATTTAAAAGATTGAAAAACCCGACTGAGTTAAATATATACTGACAAGAACAAAACAAAGAAGAATTAACAGTCGGGATCTATTAAAATCGGATTTTTTGATTAATTAATTAATTTTTTAGTTTTATCCTTTTTAGTACGGATTTTCAAATACCTATCCAACGATACCCCACCTACCATAGTTTGTTTACTTTTATTTTCAGCCTATGTATGTATATTGTTCTTTGAGGTGATCTAGAGACCAAACGCGTGAATCGATTTTAATGATTATTTCGTTTATTGATTTGCCTATTTAATAGCTATTCAATGATATCAATAAACATAGTTCGCCGAAATTAATTTTTTCTTTTTTACAATATGGGGTCTCTTGGTCACCAGACGGAATACGAAAGCTGGATATCGTCAATCTAGTTCATTTTCCACTTGGATTATAAGAATAAAAGTCGCAAAGAGAACTTTTTTACATTTTATATCATTAGTAACGGCTTTAGAACTTTCGCCGCAATATTTCCAAACAAAGTGTTTTTTTGGTTTGGTTAAAAAATTATTTTGTTAAATAAATATAATTAATAAAGTATCCGTAAATGACTGCCCGTGCAGCTACCGACCTCGTAAATTTGGAGCTGTACCGAATGTATGCCGTTTTCGAAAAAAAAGTGGTCAGAATTTTTTGTTGTTGTACGAATCACGAGCTTTCAAATTGATAAAGAATCATCAAAATCGGTCCACCTAGTCAAAAGTTCTGAGGTAACAAACATAAAAAAAATACAGTCGAATTGAGAATCTCTTTCTTTTTTTTTGAAGTCGGTTAAAAAGGGATCTTTTCCGAACATATGTTTACCATGGCAAAATGCTTATTTTAGCATACTCTATTAGCCCCTCGAATATTGACCATGTCTCTGATACAGCCGATATATTTTAAGTTACTCAAACTTTTCAATTCAGCAAAGCGTGAGTGATACCTATTATAAATCATTCTGTAACACGCTATCATATCGTAGTGAGAACATTTTTTATCAATACTTTTTTTTCAGACTCTATTTATATATCGTACATGTGAGTACAATATACGAACATATAATATAAATCTGTATTCAATAAAATATTTCAAATATTTTCTAAGAGATTTTATATAAATTCGTACTTCAGAAAGATATCTATTTCATTTTAAAATGACATTAAGGTTTACAAGGTTTACAATTATTCGTCACACAAACTCTATTGAGTACTTTTATCTCCTTTAAATGATTCTTTAAAGTTAAATACAGTTTTTTAATAGGTTTTGTGTTACTTATTTATGAAATTTTGTATCTGCCCTAAATTACGTGCCCTTGATTAACAAGCCCCAGAATTGATTAGTGTGACCAAGATCTTTAATTTTAATTAATCAATGTTGTGGTACATAACTTTCTTAAAGAAGTATTATGTATACTAGGAATAAGGAATGTCAAATATCTCTGTATACAGAAAGTAATTAACTAGTGCAATAGAGTAGAAAACAGCAATACAACGTGGCAAATAGCCCCTGACAAAAAGTCCGATTAAATTCCAATTCAAATTTCCAATTCATTCCAATTAACTTACAATTCAATCAAATAGAACTCAATACAAAATTTCCAATTCAATTTCATTCATAAACTGAAACCGATTAGAAATTTCCGATTAGTTCTATTGGATTGAATCGGAATTTGATCGGAAATTAATTGCAAATTTTTTCCAGTTAAATGGTTTAAGTTGGTTTTAATTGAAATGATTCGGAATTTGTTTTCCAATTGAATTCTATTCATTGCGATTGAACATGAATTGGCCTTTTTTCAGCGACGTGTGTGAATGTGAGAGCATCTGGTGTATGGAATGAAATATTGGATGAACGAAGTCTGAATGAGTGATAAATGAGGTACAAAGCGACTGATCAATCAGCTTGCTTTAACAGAGGAATTGAAAGATATCCGAACGACGGGAGTCCTGAGCATGTTTTCAATGCTTGAGCATTAAAAGCAAAGAGCCAGATACCTTAGTATAACTGAGACGAGTAAGAGGATGGGTGCAGTGTTTTCTAATGTATGGCTGTAGATAGAGTGATAAGAAAGTGTGAGCGTATGCGTATTGTGTAATGCAGTAGAAAGTGTAAAACATTTGATAGAATATTTAAACTAAGGTAACTTCTACACAATATAACATCAAATATGTAATTTGTATTGCATAAAAAATTACAAAATGGGAATGGATATGAAATTTTGTATATAATTTTTCAGTTTTTTGCAATTTTAAGAATGTTTTGTGCATACAATATAACATCAAATATGTAATTTGTATTGCATAAAAAATTACAAAATGGGAATGGATATGAAATTTTGTATATAATTTTTCAGTTTTTTGCAATTTTAAGAATGTTTTGTGCATACAGTAATTTATTTTTATTTTGTTATATGATTTTCATGTCGAAGAAAATGACCGTCGAAGAAATTACCTATCGTTAAAAAAACCTTTTTGTAAGATTTTAAACAGAGGTATTTTTTACCAATTTCTCAGAAACTACTGAACTTAGAAAAAACAAATATCAGGCTATTAGAAATTCAAATAGATTCAATTGTACCAAATTATATAGAAATTGCATTTTTTTTCGCGGGATAAAAAATTAAAAAACGATAAATGTAAAAAAATGATAAAAATGAAAGTTCTAGATTTACTGAATAGTACTATTACATTTACCTTTTTTTGATGGGACGAGTATTTACGCCGCAATTCGCAAAAAACCGTTTGCCATCCCTTTAAACCCCCACCCCTCTTCACTGGCAAACATGTAGCTGTTGGATTTCTTACCCAACATTTGTAATTCCTTTCTCGACCCTTTCCCGCTGAGTTTGCCTTGTAACGAATTATTTTGTTAAAAAAAAGAAGTACGCTTACACTAATTGGCCAAGAACGGCAGGTGTAGAAAAACAAGAAGTGAATGATGTACAACTTCTCGCTACCTCAGACATTCTCAATATGTCTGATCCTCAACACATTACATTGATGGTTGCGTAACACCGCTTTATTCTTAAAAAACGAGAATTATATCTCCAATAAAGCTGTTAATTTTTCACATAATATTATGACGATTAACTACATTATAATAGTAATTGTAAAAATTTTTATTTTATTTTTTTATTAGACGTGTACAGTTTTTTAGTAGGTAATTTCTTTGTTTTGTTTATTACGATAGTAAAATCTTACAAAAAAAAAAAAAAATCAACTAAAATCGCAAAACGCGATGTAAAGATGCTTTTTTGGTATTTTATTTGGACCCCTTGTAAAACTATGTCTTCAATGTATATGAAATTTGAAACAATTGAAGACAACCCGCAGCTTCGTATGTCAAAGTATTGAGATATGATACTTGAAAAATTTACATGGTTTTCAGAAAAGTTTTTAGTTTGAGTTTTGCTTATGTTAAACCGTTAGATTTAAAACAAAAGTTTAAGTGTAAAAACTGTTCCATTTAGGAAAACAAACAACTTTGATTGAAACGATTTTTTTTTAACACCATTGTTTTCTCGTGAGGGTTCAGAAGGAGTGAGTTTGTTTCATTTGCAATAAATGCTACGCTATTTTAGCGGACAAATTCCGAAAGCATTTTTTTAGAGAACAACACTCTCTATATCTCATGCATTTTTTGAGTAAGTCACAATCATATTAAATAACCTAGTGAAAAGTTAGACAAAATTTGAGACCAATAATTTTCTATTTGTTATTTTTAGAAAGTGAAAAGAATGGAAAAAAGTCACAATGAAAGTAATAGACAGCCTAACGGGCAATAACATTTGTCTAATCATTGTTTACTATGACTCGTTGTTCTCGCGCCAGAGGTCGCTAAAGTTGCGTACTTCCGAACAGAGCGCATACAGAGTTATTTAAAAGCAGTTTATGCGCCTCTCAAACATTAGTAACGCTGTTTTAGAGTAGAATACCTATATATATGTTGCTGTTATGGAATTAGTGCAATGAGACCATCGTAAAATTTCAAAAGTATTTGTTTCAAATTTTGTACCAACTTTCCAGTAGATTGTTTAGTATGTGACTTGTGCAAAAAAAATGCACGGAGCCTTTCTTGTAGAGAATTTTATTCTTTACAAAAATTATCTCGGGAATTAGGGGAGTTTAAACTATGTTTTGCAAGGTCCGAATCCTAATAACCTATCAAAAAAGCAGCTTTGCGATTTTAATGTTTAATTTGATTGGCGTATATGTACAATTTGAAATTGTATAATACTTTTCCATCCTAAACTATTTGACTCAAATTTCTATCACATGGAATTTTGTTACCTTTATGGAAAATAAGATTTTAGTTTGCCTTCAGAAGTAACACAAAACTCTTTATAATAGAAAATCGAGAAAAGCTTCTATTGGTATAGGTATAAAATGTAATTTATTACACAGACTAATGTAAATTTAAGTTTTTCAGGGTGCAACGTTACTATGATGACATAGTATTACTATACTATACAGTATGACGCAGTTAACATAAGTCACAGAATTCAGTCATATAACATATTTTCTTTTTTCAGTGTTTAGGCTAGTATAAGTCTGTTGATGTCGGCACAGACACAGAAACACACACATACACACATGCTATTGCTAACACCAAGTTATTTTAATTTATACATTGTATTATATTTACCTTTCTAATAATAAATATAGCACAAGTCACAACACGATGTGAAATGGTACGGTATAGCATCGGTGGGCATCGATTACTCAATTTACCCAGTAAAAACTGCAAGTAGTTTTGATATCCTCCGCGGAGAGTTAGCAAGAAAGTCATGTTTTGAGGTGAGACTCACTCACTGTAAATACAAAGTATCCTACTAATAATTTGGAAGGAAGTATCCACTTCCAAAGGAATTTCTTGTTCCGTTTTTGTTTTTGTTTTTTTGTTTTTTTTTTTTTTTGTCTTCAAAGTTTAAAAAATGTCATCTGAGCTATCGAAACCGTTTTTTAATCGTTCATTTAATTAAAACTTTAATGTTAAAGTTCAAATTTTTACAAGGTAATATAAACATCTTTTATGAATGGTTTTGAATCTAAAGAGTTTACATACTTAAAGAACACGAGGGATCTGCTAGCCTGAAGTGGATGCGATATGATGAATGAGAGAGAAAATTGCCTGTGAGTTCCCCTGTGTCCCTGTCATAGTCATATGTCATAATCATATGATGCATAGAGATTTTGTGTCTGCTATTATATTTGTTTTGTATAAAGAGATTATATATGCACAGTTAAGTACACAATTTGTTTTTTCAGAAATATTGTAAAGGAAATATTGGTAGATGAAAGTGTACTTAAATTTAAATAATATTTATACTCAATAAAACTTTAAGTTAATTTAAAAAAAAATTAAACTCTTTATATTGTGTTTGTTATGAAAATAAAATTTCTTTTAACGTTTCTACTTTTTGAATAACTTCTAATGTATTCAATAATATTCCATAAATCGTTTTTTAACTATTTACTTAATAGCAATAATGTAAACAATATGTAGCCAATGGCATATAGATTAGACGAGGACACAGGAGAAATCACTGGCAGTCTTCTCTCTTATTCATCATATCGCAAGTTTTGGGCTCTGGCGTTCTCTAGTTGTATAAACTCTTTGGTATACCATGAATTATCATAACAGATGACGTCATGTATCATGGCGCACGATTGTGAAGTGTTTTAATGTCACAATTAAGCGAGTATATTTATTGCAAAACACTTTCAAATGTAAATATTTTAATATATGAATCTTTTTTTTTTGTCCCTACAATCGATTCGGCGCGTTTTTTGGTACATCGAAAAATTTACTGGAAGTGTGTATTAATATTTTTTTCAAATTAAAACATTAATCTGAGAAAAAATATAATATCTATATATATAAAAGAAAGTCGTGTTAGTTACTCCACTTATAACTCAAGAACGGCTGAACTGATTTAGCTGAAAATTGGCAGGGAGGTAGTTTAGATCCAGGAGATTATCCCGTTTGACGTTTAGCATTCCCGTGTGACTTGACATGAAACGTCAGTCACTATAAAATGTGGTATAACAAAAAAGAATCAGACTTGGAATAACAAAACGCAAAGGACAGCTATGTAATTGACGTTGTTTGTTTTTGCGCCTGATAATAAAACAAAAAATGTCGTGTATCACAAGGTACTTAAATGAAGAGCAACCTATGTACTAAAGTACAGAAATAATTATGAATGATTAATGTAGGTATTTAATTTTTTTGTATTTTTTCCAATTTAAAAAAAAAAACTGCTTATTTATTGCCATTAAGGCGGAACAAAGTTCGCCGGGTCAGCTAGTTATAATATAAATTTAATTCTTTTTATAGACTGAAAGGCAATAGGCTTTTCCATTATTAAAATCACTTACAAAAAAATAATCTCCCCTCCCCCAAACCTCATCATTGGCATGTGTATAGTAAATTAAAATTCCTCTTGTAATCCTTTTAACAACAGTAAACAACTATTTTCTAAACAGTTGACACTCTGTATTTAAACTATTTTTAACACTTTGGAACATAGCTTTCTTGTTAAAAGTCATAAAGAGTAAACCAAAGTCAAAGCCTGCCCAGATATGCGGTATAGGTATATGTAGGTATAAGAGGTACATACGTGTAAACAAAGTATAATATTGGTAAAGTTACAATGTCATAAAAATTTCAATATTAAAAACCTAATTTTTGTATATTGTCGCGACGTTTATGATTAAACAATATATCATTTTCGTTTTTTTTTTATATTTATTTTTCTTTGTAAAACCTTTATACATCATTTTTTATGGTTTATTTGTTTGTTTCATTAATCTGTATATATGTTCTTTTCACTTTACCATACAAAAAAAAAATAAACGATATAGTGATCACGTAAAAAATCCTGTAAACTCGAATACCCATTTTGCTTATATTGAAATGAATTTTTTCTCAAAAATATACGTTAAGTTATAAATTGTCCGTTGTATACACGCTTTTTAGGATTTGTTCAAATGGAAAGGAATTTTACACAATAAAGGCAAATTTAAAAATATTTTTACATATAGAGGATAGATCATTAAAGGTCTGTTCGTGTAGTGATAAATATGAGGGCGCTGAGAGTGCTGACAGAGTATCGCAAGCTAAAATGAATTACAATTAATTGAGTGAAACTATGTGCACTTAACACAGATCCAAAAGAAACTAAATAGCTTACTTTCCAGATTTTTTGCAAAATATGGAAGGTGGTATTTCAACACCAACGCGATCAAGCTTTACCTAAAGGGACAAACATTGCCTATTTTAGGTGAATTTCTCCGATAAAAATTAAAAATTATCCTAGGTTTTCGCATTTCTTACACTGTACATAACGTTTTTATTTACACTGCACTGAAAATTGTTATAGTTATACTTTTCTGAAGCACATGCGAATTGCGTTTGTACCTGCAGCCTTTTTAGACCTTACATTTGGTAAAAGAAACCTGCTGACTGATTTCCGGTCTATTATTTACTAGAAGAATAAATGTGTTAAATTCAGTGGTCAAGTTTTCCATTGATGATATTATCCGGCCAAATTAAACCAAAAACAATGAGTGAAGGTACAAAAATTCGCACCCAGCTCAAAGTTGGTAGCATTGTTTAAAACACCATCATAAATGAAATCTAAAAAGTCTACATCGATCCGATACCTGTAAAAAAAATTAATTCGGGGTAATAGGTCACAAAAACTGGTTTTTAGCGATTTTCAGCAAAAGTTCGGCATAAAATTAGCCCAGTCGTAAATTTTAGAGTAGATAATTAACTATAAAAAAATGTCTCAATACTTTTTTCCCTAAGAGCCACCGTTTCTGAGATATAACGATTCAATAAATTAGAATCGCCAAAACTTAACAAATTGAAATATGTGATTATGTTAATTTACTTTAAAAAAATATTATTTATGCAATTTCGTATCTTGTTTTCACAATTTCTAACTAGAACAAATTAATTAATTGCTATTTTTCAATAATTTTAATTTAACATTTCTGCATCATTTACATATAAAGAATAGAAAATTATTCATAACAGACACCTATAAAGCCGAAATTATCCACTGCCGGCGCATGGTTATATCTCGATGGTTATAGCGACTGAAATGTCGACCGTGGCTAACGTATGATGCTTTCAAGTTGATTTAAGGTTCTAAGACGATTGGGACACACACATTGATTTCCAGACAGCCCATAAAATACAACCATATAAGACTAAGCTGGGCAGCTAACTGAAAACCAACCCTTAGAGAGATAAGCCAAACATAAAACTAATTTCTCTAAACTGTCAAAGTTTAGATCATCATGAAGCATTCGTTTGACGAGGTGATAAAAAATGTCCAAGAAAATCGCAGATATGTGTGTCCTGAGCCGAGGTCGAGAGATCGTTCAACTGCCAAACTCTTCAGCCCGAATGATCTAAGGAGCTCCGAGATAATCTTTTCTTTAATTAATTCATTTTAAATGATTTATAGTAAATTGTCCAAAATTTAAAAAATACTATCAATATATCTGTCTAACAGGACAAGAAAATAATCGAAATATTTATTTCGTTTCACATTTTTAATCCCCGAACTAAGAAAAGGGGTGTTATAAGTTTGACCGCTATGTGTGCCTGTTTGTCTGTCTGTCTATCTGTGGCATCGTAGTGCCTAAACGGATAAATCGATTTTGAGTTTTTTTGTTATATTTGGAAATGTAATTTAATGGCGAGTGTTGTTAGCTATGTATCAAATCCGAGTTTCGGATTCTGTACCCGAAAAAACTAATTTGGCAAACAATTTCAGGAAAAAGGTAATTTAATCGAGTTTTCATAGATATGTTTAAAAGGCGAGTTTAGGGTTCCGTGCCTGAAAAATTTGTTGGTGGATTTTACAATTTGGTTATTTTCACTTGTTTGTTAAAATATTTATGTATTATCTATTTACTAAATTTTGTATACAAATTTAAAAGTCATTTCAACTATTATTGATGTTTATTATAATACAATAGCGAAAATTATAAAGACAAAGAACTATAATGAGGTTTAGGCGCTTAACATGAATAACAGAGACCCGGATTCAACTCCTGGTATGTGTGTATTTTTTATCTTTAATTAAGTTTACTGAAAAAGTTATTTGTCTTTATAGTTTACGTGATTGTATCAAAATAAACATCAATAATAATCAAAATATCTATGACGTTTTAAATTTGTATACAAAATTTAGTAAACAACAAGTGAAAACAAACAATTGACTGAGTTAAATGTTGAAATACCATGCATAGTCAGTGTTGATTTCTATAACATGTGACACATACATAACTGATAATCAAGTATAGTACATATTATAAAATTTTCGCCTAATTGGCGCCCTCACGGGTAAACAGTGATGTTTACGAAAAAATGTTTCAAACAAAAGTTGTTTAATTGATAAGGAACATTTTTTACATTTAAACTTTTGTTCTATCTCTAACGGTTTACAAGATGGGTCCTACGGACCCAAGACCCAGTTGACCTATGATGCTCATTTACGAACTTGACCTCACTTTTTACGTCCTGAGTACGCTGTAAAAATTTCAGCTCGATATCTTTTTTCGTTTTTGAGTTATCGTGTCCACAGACGGGCGGACGGACGGGCGGACAGCCGGAAATGGACTGATTAGGTGATTTTATGAACACCTATGACAAAATTTATTTCCTAGCATCATTATTTTTAAGCGTTTCAAACTTGGGACTAAACTTAATATACTATGTATATTTCATATATACATGGTATAAACATAAAAAAAAAAAAATTTTTACACAATTCGATAACATTTTTACACACGTGGGTGGCTGTAACATTTTGATACATATTTCATGAATATAGCGATATCATAAACATTGTTTAAAATGAAATGTTTGTAGTGTAATTTGAAACCCCCACGTAAATGAAAATTTGTTTGAAAATAAAATTTATTTGAATGATCATAGATTTTAGTATTATTTAATTATTATATAATTATAATTGTTTTCTAGATTAAATCCGATCATTATTAAAATATGAAATAGATTTTTAATATAATTTCTCTCTAATATAATGAAATATTTTCAAAATTATTATTAAACAAATAATAATAATAATAATATTGAACTAATTAAAACGGGTAAATATTGGAATAATGAATTTTGTACATTTAATATTATGTGTATTGTGGGAAACATTTCTTTTTTTCGTTATTCATATTTATTTTGCATTTCTAACCATTATTATGCATCTTCAATACATGACGTCTGAAACGAATTCGATGGCAGCCCCGCTTAAGGATGTATGAGCATGGTAGTGGGGGCACAAATTGAAAAAAAAATATTTTCAATTTTGATGATAAATTTATGTTATTACTTGACGATATAAGACGAAAAGTAAGAATAAAATTTTTCGATATCTGGCTTAATTTTCAAAATATCGAAAATTGAAAATTTTGTTTAATTATTTAGCTTTCGATATTTCGAAAACCAAGACACATATCGAAAAATTTTATTTTTATTTTTCGTCTACATTCATGAAGTTATAACAAAATTCATCATCAAAGTTGAAAATAAGATAAAAATAATTTCAACCCTTAATCTACTCTGCTCTTACATCCCTTATATGGACGGTGACACTTAGTTTTTTTCTTTTCTAATTCATTGCTAATATGTTTACTTTCTATTAAAAAGTTTTTTTTTTTAAATTTGTTTTAATTCATTCCAAATGAAAATTATCAAAAACTTCCAAAATATGTCGTTTTTTGAGATTCCTTCATAAGAGCCAATGTATTTTATATCGATTTTTAATGACTTTTTCTTAAAAATTTGCACGGATACCTAAGCTGAAATTTTAACCACATATTCTTTGAGTAAAAGACTACCTACAAACAAATTTTGAGCCTTTAAATAAAACATTGTTGTCATGATCATACATCCTTAATTTAACATTATTCAATATTTTATAAGAAACATGTTGGTTACACCAAATTCACTGTATACAACTAATTTGGCACAGAAGATTTAAAAAAAAATATTAGTATACTAGGTCGACCCGTGCGGAATTCCGCTCCCGTAGTACCCATAGTCTGTGGATATCCCGTACCCGTGGCTAAAAACAACAAGTAACACATTTTGTAAAAAAAACTGGTGAAAAAGTCAAAAGTCCTTAAATGTGTATTAGGAGAACATGTATTAAAAATAGTCAATGGAGAGTGTTCTTGGATGTGTTTCAAGTACGAGTATTTTAAATTTTGTAAATTTTACTTGTATAACATTTAAGTTGATCAACTTGACTTTCTTTAATTTTGTCCTTTGCTTTTAACGGTCGAAAGCCGTCAATTATATCACTTTGTTCCCTTTAAGGGAACTTACTGTTTAAAAAAAACTGATACCCCTAATAGAATTTTATTTATGAAATGTTTTTCATTTATTTTAACATTAATTAAATGAAATATCATTAAAAAATGTGAGTACTTCATGGAAATTTGTAGGATATAAAATAAAGCAAATTTAACTCACAAGCATGCTAATTATTAAAAATTTATACCAACATAAATGCTCAGTTGAGGTACTAACCGTATATAAAATGAATTTCACTAGAACATATCGTCAATATGAGTGGACTGTTTATCGTTTTAAATTTTAATTAACCGGTTCAATAATTAAACAAACAACATGCGAATATCGTCAAAACATGATGCTGATCGAGTCCGCTTAGAAAAGAATATAAATATCATCGATGATGTTGAACCGAATCTGTATTGTTGAGTAATCGAAAAATTATATTCACCACATAACGGCTTCCTTCCGGCGAAGCTGCGAGTTACATTTGCCTGGCATAACACACAAATCTCCAAAATGTGATATTTCAAAAAAATGTTTTCTGGAGTTGATTTTGAAGGTTATCTACAAAGTAATATTAGAGTTAACTTCGTTTTTAAACACGTTTTTAACTTCATTTGCTTGAATATGTTTTTTTTGCTGCTTGGAACTTTTAGAGTTTCAGCCATTCCTTCCACGTATTCCTCAAATTCATTCAGGTTTATGATATCGGTATAAGCTCTACAAAGGAACCCTCCTTTCTAGAGGAGAGTTCGAACTTTTACCATGGGATTTTGATTTTATACACATTTTGAGCGTTTTTCAAAAAAGCTCAATTTAAATAATGGTATTTGCTTTAAAGAGGTTTAAATATATTCATGGAAATTTAATACTTGTTATGTATTAAAAAATATACTTCAGTTGTTATAATATTTAATAAGTAAATAACCATAATAATAGAACTGTATTATATATATATAACTGTGTTATAACAAGTGAAAACAAATAATTGGCGGAGTTAATTGTTGAAATACTATGTATAGACAGTGTTGATGACGCAAATGTTTGTTTTTTTATGATACGTAACTAAACAAAGATATCCACACATTCATAACTGATATTCCCATACAATACATACTAAAAAATTTGCATCTAATTGGCGCCCTCGTGGGTAACCAGTGATGTTGACAAAAAAAAAATGTTTTCAGCAAAAGTTGTTTATTTTTTAAAAGGAACATTTTTTGTATTTAAGCTTTTGTTCTTTCTCCAACGGTTTACAAGATGGGTCCTGTGGACCCATGACCAAATTGACTTACGTTACTCATTGACGATTACTTTTTCGTCCTAAGCACGCTATTATATAAATCTCAGCTAGATATCTTTTTTCGTTTTTGAGTTTCGTGTTTAAAGACAGACAGACAGATAGGCAGACAACCGTAAATGGATTCTTAAGGTGATTTTATGATCATCTATAAAAATATGTTGTTCTAAGCATCATTATTTTTCAGCGTTACAAATTTGAAACTAAACTTGGTATCTTGATGTATCCCTATATATTATAAATGTGAAAGTAGGGATGTTTGTTTGTTTGTTTGTTTCTTTGTTACGCTTTCACGCAAAAACTAGAGAATGATTTTTAATGAAACTGTACAGCAACATAGCTCATACATCAGAATAACACATGCGCTATAATTTATAAAGACATATAAAAAAAAGAAAAAAAAAACACTAAAATTAAATTTACCCTGACATTTGCTATTTTAAATTTTTACAGAAATATTTAATTTATGGTTCAAATCCATGATCATAGATGGAGCAGATCTATAATCATGATTTTGAACCATAAATTAAAGATTTGTGTAAAAATTTAAAATAGTAAATATCAAAAAATTCATGGCCACCTTTTCTGATAAAGTCAATGAATAATGACTATTTTACAATTTAAAAAAATTGAAAAATGTGCATATCTTTTAGCTGCGTAAAACAATCCCTCCAAGTGTTATAGAAGGGTTATAAGTGAGATCAAAGGAGATGGAGGCTATATATCTGTGGTTTTTACTTTTAAGCCCAATGAAGCGGGCGGGTATCGAGCTAGTATTACATATATACAGGGTATAAAAGTTTATCGAGGCAAGCTGATACTGTAATTTTTTCCCATTTGTTCGGTACAAAATATAATATCATACTATTTATAATAAAAGTCCTAGCAAAACAAAACTGCCTAGATAATACTCAAATTTTAGATAAACCGAACATCGTAAAGCTGTACCCAAACAGACATTTATACAATTTTTAAATATGCATACAGAGACCTATAGTATATTATAAATTTAGTTTATTTCAAGAGGTGTGAAATAATAATAAGTTATAGGGATCAAAATTACCACATCACTAACGTGTTACGACGATAACGTTAACGCTAACGATGATGTTGATATTATTATCAGTATAATAAACAGTTAACTTTCAATATTAAAGTAGTTATGATGTAAATTAATATTTAATTTTCTAATTTAAGTTTATTTATTTTCCTGGTGATATAAATAAGGTTTGTTTACAACAATATATCACAGCAATAACAATATTATTTTTATTATTTTGACGCAGTCAGTCGATACAATTTTAAAATTATTTATTTAGTCGAATAAAGGAATACATAAAATAGTCATTCTTAGGGAGTCCTTAATAACAGCTCCGATTTTGATTTTTTTTTTTTTCAATATTTCTTTTTATGTGTTATTTAAAATTAGAAACTTTTTAGAGAGGGGAAAAATGCAATGTTTCGATTGATATATCAACGCCTGTCCTAAATTAGTAATGACAGAAGTTTAATATTTCGAAAGGATATTGATTTTATACTGTATATGTCACTTAAAACAGGATTTTTCGAAATTTATCCACTAAAAGGGTGATTACTTCCTTGATTCAATCTACTTCAAATTTTCCATAAACATTCTTAAACAGAATAGAGGGAAACTCATCGCCAGAGTTATAGAGGGGTAGAAAGTTATTTAGAGGGTAATTAGCATCGAAGTTGATATCAATACTCCTGATTGCTTTTACATTTTCTTTTAGCAGTCACCCGCCGACTCTACTGAACGATTTCGAAAACTACTGAATGAATTTTAATGAAAAATGTTTATATAGATCATAAATCAGAATAAGACATACGTTTCATGATAAAAAGCAACATATATTGCGAGTGTTATGCATGGGTGGAGGGGGATAAGTTAGATCATTTAGCGAAGTGGGTGGTATATTGCTAGTTTACGTGAATCAGATTAGAAGAGTCAATAAATAATATATTGGAACATTGATGAAAAATTCTATATAACTATAGCATATTTTTTCTTTCAGTATTACAAAATTGTATTCCAACTAAATTGTACATTAGATGAAGTATACCATGTGTGTATCTACCATCTTGGGATATAAATATGTCTGTAGTATGACTGAATACATAATACATCCGTTTAGTAATGCATCTAAGCGAGAGGTATTATATACATGCATTGAATTATTTGGAAGACACTTGGAGGTGGGAGTTTTTTAGTTACATAGTTAATATTTGTATGCAACAAATCTCCCACTCTCTGCGTGCATACAACAGCCTGTCGTATCGTATCTGTTTATCGTATCTGTAGTCTAACAATACATGAATAATACCTCTCGCTTAGATGCATTAGTAAACGGATATATTCAGTCATACTACAGACATATGTATATCCCAAGATGGTAGTTACACACACGGTATATAAAAGAATATCGATTTATATTTGGAAATCCACTGTATGAACACTTTTGTACAGCTTTTTCTCTTGATAGAATTCCTAATAGAAAAATAGTTGGTAAAAAATTTGAGTTTATTAATTACATAAACATTTTTTTGTCTATAAAATTTTCGATTTGTATATACCAAACGAATGTTTATGCTACCGGCCAAACCCGATTTCAGGACAAACTAAATTTGATCTAGTCTAAATTAGATCTTCCTACACGTGATCGAATTAATTAGTATAGCTAAGCCTAAACTAATTCGTCCTAACCCCGATAGAATAAACCAGTTTAGGCTAGACCAAACTAGTTGACCCTGATATAAATATGCACAGTCCAAGATAGACTAGTACAGCCTAGTTTAAACAAAGAATACCTAGAAAGCTAAAATAAATAGATAAACTGAATAAAAATACTTGGTAATTAGAAAAATAATTTTATTAAAGCAATAATGACCCGTCGTTAAAACTAATGGATAGTTGGTAATTCAAATAATAATATTATAACAAATACTTAATAGAAGCCATAAGTATACCTCAATTATTAAAATTGTTATTTATTTTTACACGGTGTACTTTGGTGGCACATGGTGTTAGAATTGCGGAGTATTATTCTGTTTGTGGAACAATTTTTGTTACAGCTGCATCTCATAAAACCTTGTCCTGATAAATCTAAATGTCTCGTAGCTGCAGTCTTGAGCTATATTTTTGAGCCTTGGCTTACATCATTTACCTTCAAGAAAGTTTGATTGCAAATTATCCATTAAGTTTAAGGATGTATGAGCATGACAACAATGTATGATTTAAAGGCTCAAAATTTGTTTGTAGGTAGTCTTTTACTCAAAGAATATGTGGTTAAAATTTCAGCTTAGGTATCCGTGCAAATTTTTAAGAAAAAAGTCATTAAAAATCGATATAAAATACATTGGATCTTATGGAGGAATCTCAAAAAACGACATATTTTGGAAGTTTTAGATAATTTTCATTTGGAATGAATGAAAACAAATTTAAAAAAAACTTTTTAATAGAAAGTAAACATATTAGCAATGAATTAGAAAAGAAAAAAACTAAGTGTCACCGTCCATAAAAAGGATGTAAGAGCAGGGTAGATTAAGGGTTGAAATTATTTTTATCTTATTTTCAACTTTGATGATGAATTTTTAACTTCATGAATGTAGACGAAAAATAAAAATAAAATTTTTCGATATGTGTCTTGGTTTTCGAAATATCGAAAGCTAAATAATTAAACAAAATTTTCAATTTTCGATATTTTGAAAATTAAGCCAGATATCGAAAAATTTTAGTCTTACTTTTCGTCTTATATCGTCAAGTAATAATATAAATTTATCATCAAAATTGAAAATATCTATTTTTAAATTTGTGCCCCCACTACCATGCTCATACATAGGCTATAGTAATTAATTTAATCGCGTATAGAAAGAACTAGAAGAACTAGTTTAGTCTAGGCTAAACTAGTTTGTCCTAAAATCTAGTTAGGCCGGTAACATATATAATCAGATTTTTCAATGTATAAAAACAAATAACACATTGAGTATTTCTTTATTTGTTTGTTTTTTTCTATTTCTGACGTTATGTTTTCTATTAAATCTTTAACAAGTCATGAGAGAATAATATGTATTGAGCATGAATTAACTACAAACCCATAAATATTTATGATAATTGCGAGGAAGATTAAAACATAATATCGATAAATGGATTCTCTCATCCACAAATAAAAATGATTAGTTCAAATTCGGTGAAACATGAAACATTTTTCATTTATTTATTAAATTATTAATGATTGAAAGATTATATAGTTGTTTAAATATTTGATTTTTAATTACTTTGAAATGAAGCTACTTACCTATTCTTTAATCGAAATTCCTACATGATCTGTGCATCCAACAAATTTTTTCTTTTTCGAGTATTATTGTACACCAATTTTATTCGCTGTTATCAAGTTTAAATCGGGATAAAAATATTTTTTTACATATTTTATCGAGATAAAATATATTTTCTCCCGATTTTTTGTTCTTTTTTTTAAAAACATTTTTAACATAAAAAAAAAAAAACACATTTCAAAGTTCTTCAATATTTATTGTAACTCGAACCGATTTGATAATTATACCAGGAATGCCTATATCAAGTGTATCAGGATATATAATGTTTATTCCCAGTTTGTTACGCTCAAAAATATTGATGCTACGAACAAAGTTTTGGTATAGATGTTCATAAAATCTCCTAATTGGGGTCCATGTCTGTCTGTCTATCCATCCGTCATAACGATAACTCAAAATCAAAAAGAGAAATCAAGTCGAAATTTTTATAGCAGGTTCAGGACGGAAAAAGTAAGGTAGAATTCGTTAATGATCAACATAGGTCAATACCCATCTAGAAAATCGTTTGAGACAGAACAAAAGTATAAATAACAAAAAATTCCATATAAAAAATAAACAACTTTTGTTTGAAACATTTTTTCTGAAACATACTCTTAAGGGTGCAAAGTAGATTAGAACATTATTATAATATGTTATGTATTATATGGGAATATCAGTTATGTATGTGAGACACCACAATCGTATACACTAGTGATGGGACGAGTATTCACATCCGTGAATATTCGCGTATTTTTTAACATTATCATTCGCAAAAAACGATACGAATGTTTTGACAAAAATCATCATCATGTATCACAAATTGCAAACTTCGCTAATTTGTACTTTACTCGTATTTTTAGATCCTTTTAATCAATGTTAAATTTGAATGTTGGACAAATGCAATTTTAGTACCAACCTCAAAAAAAACTGAATTTTGGACTTCTTATTTGGGATTTTAATGGAGTTTTATGGTTTGTTTTTATTAGACATATACGACGGACAATTTTACGCTAATGAAGAATTATATTTACTAGCTCGACCCGTGAAGAATTCCGCTTCTACGGCTACCATAACCCATGGCAACTCTGCATTCGTGATTAAAAATCGTGAAAAAAATCAATAAAGTTATTCAATTAATATTAGCAGAACATGCTTTAAAAATAGTTTTATTTCATATTTCTTTCTCATTTGCTAATTCACTTCTTAATGATTAGGTATTAGTATAAGGAAAACATCTAGAAACACTGTTAAATTCGAATCATATTTACCTGACACATTTATTATTTAATTCGTTAAAATTATTTATTAATTGTCTAGCCTGTTTTCTAAGCGGTACAATTTTTGCCCGTAAGTATATTTTTCGTCAACAGCCAATACGATAAGCTTGAAAATGAAGGGTGAATCATGGAATTTGATTAAGGAATAAGGAAGATAAGATGTGGACAGAAGAAAAACATGCTGGAGGAATAATGTAAGGATTAATTAAGTAAATACATAAGAATTTGTGAGCGCTTTATTTGAAAGGTAACATTCGCATTCACATTCGCAAATATTGGAAAATGTACAAAATTCAACATTCGTCCCATCACCAATATACACGACTGTGGGCGTCTAAGAGTGATTATCTTCAATTGCGTAATCAACACTATTTTCTATGCAAGTTATCTACTCAGTCTATGCAAGTTGTCTTCTCAGATATCAGTCACATCAAAATAACTAAAAACATTCAATCATCAAAGGATAAACAAGCCTTCAAACATGCATCAGTTATTAGTCATACAAATACAATCATTAATTCCTTATCCTTTATTGATTGATCATTAGATAAACAAACACCATTGATATCAACTATAACAAATTGTAACGTCAACTGTCACAAAAGAGACCCAAACCATTTATAAACTAAATCACCAATGCCATCACCAACATTAGTTTTGACATACGTTCGCAAACTGGTCCTCGTGTTGGTTCACGAGTAATTGTTGTGTTATTTTATTTTTGTAATTCGAATAATGTGAATATTTTTTTTTAATAAACTTCTACCAAGTTTATAATAATATAATATTACAGCAATTAACTCATTCAATTTTTATTAACGACGAAAATATAATATTTGCATACCCTGTATGTGTGTAATATATACATGAAGGTATATTAATTGTGGTCCCAAGTTTGTAAAATTTAGAAATATTGATGATACGAACAAAATTTTGGTAAAGCTGTTCATAAAATGACCTAATTATTAGTCCATTACCACTTGTCCATACGCCTGTCAGCTCGATAACTTAAGAACGAGATATCGAGCTGAAATTTTTATATCGTGCTCACGACGTAAAAAGTGAATTTGAGCAAATGAGTAACATATGCCAACTAAGTCTTGTAAGCCCCAAGAAGTAAAACGAAAAATTATGTGAAAAAAGAATGCAAAATGATGTAAAAAGGTAGAAAACGCAAACATTTTGCTACTACCAGAATATATCATGTCATACACAATGGGTTATATTTATGTATGGGTTGTATGTAAAGGCCTTTGAATATCAAATCAAAAACCATAATAGCGCACTTTGTGCGCCATAAAATCATGCTCATTATGTTTCTAGGAGAGTTTCTAAAATTTTTAGAGAAAGCGCGCTTTACAATAATGCTTCGCGTTATATTATCATAATATAACGAGCACAAACCGTATGTGCGTCGTGCGCCCTAAAATAAGTATCATTCTGCGCGTAACTTTGTAAAATCGCTTCGCAAAGTGTTTTGCTAATCTTAATTGATTTACTTCACCCTTACTTATTTTGCTAGAGAATTATTTAAAGAAAATTATTTTTTTAAATTATGAAGCCATTCAAGCTCTCGTGTAATAACTTTCTTGAGTTAATTGCAATAACATCTCAATTTGAAACGTTCCACTCTGGATATTACTCCGGCGAAATTTTGAACCACTGCTTGCCACATTACAAACCTGGATTAATAGTATTGAACAACTTTCTTTTAAATTTTAATAGAGAATATGCCAGTCTGATTCCAACAATGTATTGTAAACAGTGGCGGAGTGAGAAGAGGGGGGGCAAGTAGGTGTACCATGCTATTCAGAAAGAGCGTCAAATGTTAAATGTTGTTTTAGTGTCAGTGTAATATAATAAATGTTAATTCGTAAATAAAAAGGAAAATAAGGAACAGTCTAAATCAAACTGTAATAATATATTCATAATAGAAATAGCACGTCTTTTCTACTGGAAGGACTGATTCGACCTGTTTTTGTCAGCACTTCCTTATGGTTTCTGCTGTGTGGTTACATAAATTATCTCCTTTCTTGATTTGTCTGATAAAATAATAAGAATATTTTTTTTTATTAAACCTTATAATAAAAAAGGTTTCCATATGGCCAACTTAGCTAGACATTCTGTATATAGCGAATTTGCTCACCATGCAAATCGTTGTTTTATAAAACAGGCAACATGATTATTTGAAATTATTTTCTAATTTAACAAATGCTTTTACAACGCTGTATTCAGAATAGCCACTCTTGATGGTGACATTGTGTTTATATACGTAATAAATACCCATTACCTTGTAAATTCCTTATATGTGTATAACATGTATATGAAACATAACTGCTCCATATTTAATAGTAGTTGTTAATTGTGGTTTGGCTACCAATTCTGGAACAATTAACTATTTATATTCAGGGTATGTATGTACGATCATTTTTAGAGGTTTTTCGTTTGCAAACAGTGAAACTTAAAGAAATGTTTTATATTCGTGATATTATTGTGAGCAATACAAAAGTAAAGCGAAATATTTATTTAAAAATTATTATTATTATCTTTTATTTAGTTGTTGTGGCTATTACAGGACACTTCCTGGGTGGCAGGCATGCTGAACGCCTGGGCCTGACAGTGTATCACGACTACTACAGGAGCTGACACAGTGGGGAGTAGGAGGAAACAATATCTCATCTTCTTTGTCACTGTCCAGTCATGAGGAGATGGATTTACTTGAACCTGCCTCACCTTGACGACCTCTCCGACCTAAAGCTCCAAATGGTTCATGGAGTAGTCGCCGGGGATGGGCCAAACCTTTTCGGTATCAGAACGGACACTATGGTCTAAGTTTATCCTACTCCAGGACAGCCACTATAACCTAACCTAACCAAACTTTTATTTAGGACTTTATTAAGTATAGTCTAAAGTTTGTAGTGGTTTTTTTTTTGAATCATTTTAGAAAAAGGACAAAATGAGTTTAATTCAAAAAGGTAAAAAAGATAATTTGGGGATCATTAACGGGGATCATTAAGTAGTTGGAGTGTTGTCATCTGAAGTAATTTTTCTTTATAATTCGTGGATAAATCTCGAAACATGTATAGCATGTGAAACAAAAAGTTACGAGTATCATTTCTAAGAACCATACTTATCACTGCGTCTTGGAAATCCCTATCCTGATCTTCATATATTATAAATGTGAAATTTTGTGAGGATGAATGAATGTATCGAACTAATTATAACTGCCAACCCATAGGTATATATTCTAAACATACAGGACATGTCACATTTGAGAGTTACAATAATTCGGCTATTTTTTCTTTAAATTTGAACTATTTTCTTAAAATCAATTGCTATCGCTATATATTTTATACGTTTCCCAATAAATGTTTGTTTGTTTGTTTGAAACTGTAGTACAATATAGCTCATACATCAGAATAACACATGAGCTATAATTCATTAAAATAAATTTTTTTATTAATTTTAATCTGACATTTTACTGCTCCATCTATGATCATAATTTTGTTCCATAAATGAAAGATTTCTGTAAAAATTTTAAATAATAAATAAATTTAAATATAACGATTTATGGCCATCTTTACTTATACACTCAATGAAACATGACTATTTAACACTTAAAAAATTGAAAACTGTGCGTATATTTTAGCTGTATAAAACAATCCCTTCGCGTGTTTTGAACAAAAGATAAGTGAGATCAAGATAGCGGGGGGCTATAAAGCGTGAAGTGTAGCAGGCGGGTGCCAACCTAGTAATATTATAAATGTGAAAGTCCAGATGTTTGTTTGTTATGCTTTCACGCAAAAACCAATAAATAGATTTGAATGAAACTTGACCATAATATAGATCGTACATCAGAATAACACATGAACTATAATTTATAAAGATATTTAAAGAAGAAAAAAACTAAAAAAATTAAATTTAATCAGACATTACCATAAATCACAGATTTCTGTAAAAATAGTCAAGTTAAAACCATTCATGGCCATCTTTTCTGATATACTCAATGAATTATTAGGACTATTTTACATTTAAAAAAAATTGTAAATATATTTTACCTGTTGTACATATACAATACATGTGTAAAACAATCCCTACCATTATTTCAAGTGTTATGGAAAATGGAGCAAGTGAGAACAAGGGAGATGAATGCTATAACGCGGTGGTCTTTACCAATTTTTACTTGTTAACAGAGCGAAGCGGGTGGGTATCAAGCTAGTTTTTCATTAAGTGGAAACTTACACTTTAACAAAATTTGCATCTATTTAAGACAATATAACCGCTTCTTTATTTAAGACAATACCGTCGATGAAAACACAAAGTTGATGAACTACAATCCAAACTTCGATGTAGACGAACTGTAGATAGTATAGGATAAACACCGTTATAATACAGCTTCAAATTTAATGCAGTTGTCCTGTATCTGTGATATTTTATCGTACGAATATGAAAGATAATCCAGTCATTAACGTATTTACGATGTAATCTAAACTCACTTGCTAAATCTATAATAATCCTCATATGAGACGATACGTACGACGATCATACCCAACTCTACATATAATCAACTTTTCGGCTGTGTAGGTGTAGTAAATATTTGTGTAGGTATTTACCCAGTCAAAATAGATATTTCTTTTCGAAAAAATTCGAAAAAAGCTACATCACTAAAAATGTAATTTCGAAACACTCAATTTTTTCTTATATATAATTCATAAACGTTAAAAATAAAAAAATTAAAAACGTTGAAAAGATAGTAAAATCAGAAACAGTAAAAAACTTACATATTGGCCTACAGATCTAAAACTACGAGGCTATCAACTATCTGGGCTGGACATTCATCCAACTGTACCACAGGATGCGATGCGGCGATGTCCAAATTTTTAATATACTACCTTTCTAGTATATCTGTATCTTTAAGTCCGATTTGAATAAAATTTGTATCAAGAAGAGTTTTGGTATTTGAACGATCAAGGGGTGGGTACTGCGCAAAGTACAAAATCTTTTCAAAATAAATATTTTCGTATTTTTGATCAATTTTCAGCACAAAAGTACTCTTGTAATTTTTTCTCTAGGCGCTTAGTCTTCGAAATAAAAATTATTAAAACTAAAAATGCAATATCCAATGTTAAGAAAAATGTATATTTTTTTAATCTCTGAGGGAATTCGCTTAGCTAACACAGCTCCTGCGCTACGAATTTTTTCATCATTAGCATAGTTTTTTATTTATTTATTTTTTTAATGCAAATAAATTAAATTTTTGAGCTTTTCAAATCTGAAAAATATCTTTGAACATAAAAGTTCTGAAGAGTAACGACAGATTGCTTCATTCTAAAACCCCAATTTACAATTGTAAAAATTGTTAAAAAATTATTACTTGTAGCAAAATTATGCACGTTTTTGTTTAAACAAAATACCCCAATAAAACACTTAATAATATTACTTGAATACAAGAAAACTGAATAATATTACTTGAATACAAGAAAATAAACTATTCCATATTACAACTCTTTTAAGAATTCATAATAACTCTTAACAACTAAACAACTAATTGTAATAACTCTTCAGAACTCGCTCAAAACTTTAATTTATTTGTATTAATTCAGCATTAAAAATAACCTTTCTGGGATTTTTCCAAACATTAAACTATTAATAACTCAAAAACGGTTAACTTTGGAAGAAAATCTTAAGGCGCCATTTTTACCTAAAATTACTCAGAAAACGTTGGGTAGCTTTTTTTTTATAAATATGTATTATACTGCGTGTTTAACTACTATGGTCATATACGCAGTGTCAACAGGTTAGATTATATGGGTAGCTTTATTTGGTTCAAAAAATTGTCATTTGACTGTTTCTGTAGAGAGAATGGGATATAAAAAAATTGGACCCATAGGGTTTCTGGCAATATCCACAATATTAATCTATAAGAGTTTCTCAACAAAAATTAATTGACAAAATGCGGTCTCGAATTTTGCACACTCAACTCTATCTACCACTTGCTCTATGACCAATTTTTCAAAGGTTCAAGGTTTTTATATTACCCTTTTATTTTTCGTTATTTGTACAATTGTATCAAAATTTCGGTCTTTATAGGTGAATAAATAGGTATTATGAACTGTATGTTTTGTGGGTTTAGTATATGTTTATGCATCGTTCCTATATTAGCTATGTAATATTATATATTAGATATGTAAAACTCATTACCGATCATCGACCTAAACTCCAAAAATAATAATTACAAAATATAGGTATCGTGGGAAACTCGGTATTAACTATGTTTCTATTGTATCTTCGTAATTATAAATGTAGCGCTTTTTTTACTCAAACTTGCTTGGATTTTTTGCTAGTTCGAATGATGATTGTGCACATTTTGTTAGATCTTTTTGTGTTTTCTTGTACTAATTATGCAGTGCAACTTGTAGTCAATTTGCTATAAAAAAAACACAATTCCATAAAAATAAAAAATATACATGATAAAAATTATTTGAAAATAAAACTAATTATTATTTTATTAGTAACTAGCTGTGAACTACCCGCTTTGCTGGGCAACATCTCCACTTGCACCCCTCCCACCACATTTCCTTGCGTGGGATAACAGTTTTGTAATGTACACGTCATGCTCTTTTATTTGATACCCCACTTAGGTATATTTGTAAATATTCGATAATTCCTTCCCACTTTCTCGCTACACCTTTCTACCCTCCGAAGGTTAAAAGTAGATAAAAACAATAGATCTTTGAAGCTGGTTGTATATCGTGTCAATATTTGAGCTTAATCGATGCACAACTTTTTTAGTTTTTGAAGCATATCCCTTTCAACCCCTATTTCAAGCCCTTACTCTACTATAATATGGATGTATTATACATAAAAACCTTCCTCTTGAATCACTCTATCTATTAAAAAACCGCATCAAAATCCGTTGCGTAGTTTCAAAGATTTAAGCGTACAAAGGGACATAGGGACATAGGGACAGAAAAAGCGACTTTTTTTTATACTATGTAGTGATTAATTATAAATATTAGTTTTGTGGTACGCTACCTTGCAGTTTGCTTTTTTCTGTTTTTCCACTCACGATACTGTTTACATATACATGAATTGGTAAATCTGAAAATTTAAACTATTCATTTAAGAAGTCAAATACTTGTTTTATTGTTTAAATAACTTTAATTATATCTACTTTAACTCTATACTTTATAAATTAATTGTAATATTAGTTTAAAAAAGACATACTTGTGATTTAGTAGTCAACCCAATATCTGCGTACGTTACCTTCATTTGGCTTGATCAAGATATTTAATATGACATAACATCAAATTTGCTTTTATTTAAAATGATCTCTACTATGTTAAACTTCAGATAGCTCACAAATTCATTTTTTTGAATGAAAAAACATAAATACAATTTAACAATATCTAAATATTTCTGCACATTCAAAATTAGTTTCCTAGGTAACCTACATATTGTTTTTGGGATCGGGTTTTTTTTGTTGCTTTTGTTGATTCACGGTTCACTTAACGAACTCCTTCCCCTTTATCCTTTCAATATTTTAGATGAAAAATTTAGAATTTCCGATACAACCATTATCTGTGTCAGGTTTACGTTAAATATCGACATCGAAAGTTTCTTTTGCTTTAAATAATTTTAGATATTAAAGAGACTTGTTGGATGCCTACAGGTAAAAAACATCCGTATTTATTTTCAGTTTTTTGTATCCTTTTTTGCAATTTATAAATAGCGAATCCAAAATATAGTTCAGTATAACACGTTACAGAAAATCGAAAACAAGTTCTGTAAAACGCCTTTCATTGCGTGAACCATAAAGTATAAGTTAGTAGTGTTCATATTATTAGCTAATATAAAAATATATTCAATTTTCCTTTGTAATGCTCCATTTTGTTTGAAAACGAATAGCAAGGAATCCTCGTAAAACAATCTTAAAACAAGGCCTGGAAACTTACAGGGTAAGTTCACTATGAGCTATGTATACAGAAATTAACTACTTCCATGTATTTAAATAGCATAAACAAACAGTATTTCATCTTTGAAGTATATTTTCTGGCCAAAACTTTACCTTTTTCTAGATCATGACTTAATCGGTTTTATTGTGGGATATATGTTTAAGGTCAATGTAGTAACACTGATATTTAAAGCCAAGAATATACAGAATCACTCTCTAGAGTATTTTATTCTTTGAAACATTTGAGGTACTTTGTTTCTACGTCTCACTTTATTTTCAACTTGCATTCCATATGCACGATGCAAACCATAGTATTTTGGTATTCACGTAGCAACTTCATGGGAAATCGAATTGAATAAATAAGTCTATGTGGAGAATTCTTAAGTTGGCATATTTTGGAAATTCTTCTACGAGTTTAGCTATAGTTTTGGAAATGGAAGACCAACAAACAGAATACGCCAGTCATTTCTTTCTGATTACCATATTCTATTGTTCATTAAGAGATCTTGATACAGAGTGAAGAATTATCGTTCGTTCGTTGATCAATTGGCAAGCGTTCCAACCAATCATGTTTTGTATATTCCTTTATTATTTTGAATTTCTGTCTTTTTGGTAGCTTTTTGGTAGTTTCTTGCCATCATAAATATGTCCAGTGTACTACTTAATTTCTAAATCTTGCATGAGGGTTACCATAAGTAGTTCAGCTTTGGCCGTAATTTCCTCAATTACCTTGGTGTCCATTACTGGAGTTTCCTGAGAGAAATTCTGCCATTTTTAACCGACTTCAAACAAAAACGGAGGAGGTTATCAATTCGACTGTATTTTTTTTAATGTTTGTTACCTCATTACTTTCGACCGGGTGAACTGATTTTGATGATTCTTTATCTGTTTGAAAGCTGGTGCTTCCCGTGTGGTCCCATTTCATTTTGTTCCAGTTCTGACAACGGCATCAATGCGAAACCATAAAAGTCTTAAATTTGTATTAAGTATGCACGACAAGAGGTTAATAACTCAATATCACGCCAACCGATTTCGATGATTCTTTTTTTAGTGACAAATTAGTTAGTGTACTTCAGATTCAGCCAAGCTAATGTAGCAAACTGTTCTGTCAGTTGTTTCCATGGCTGACACCGACTGCAAAAAGAACAATAATTTTAACTACATTATATTAACGTTATTTTTTTTACTTTTTAGTGCATATGAATTTATTTTGGAAAAGATTTTCTTTTGAAGTCGGTTTTCTTTTTGTTAAAAGTTTTTTTCAAATGTTGTTATGGTACATGTATAATTTTACTCCATAATAGGCACGCTTGCGGAAACAAATTAACTATTTTTCATGCCACTGTTTTGTAGAAATTATTGTAGAGTTATTTTAGATTCATAGTTAGCTTGAAAATGAATAAAAATTACTGTACCGACAATTTATGAAAAATATGACTTTTTTCAAGGATTACGGAATTTTCAATCGCTAAATTTTCGATGTACTAGTGGTGTTTTATACTGGACTTGTATAATTTTCAAGTCATAAAGAATATATATTATATACATAAACTTCACTATCCCACACTGGCTTGCTTGAATGTACCTCTACCAACTAAGAAGTTAAAATATATAAATGTTTCTCTTTTTTTGTGATATACATGGGAATAATTTTAAATTGTTATTTCCCATATGCACTCATTTTATTCAAATGGTATGAATGTTCTTGGAATGTTTCACAACAAAAAGCACATTATAAAAAATTGAAATTACAATTTCAGCTTTTACGTTTATTTGTATTTTAACATTTAAGGAATCATTTAACAACATTAAAACTGAAATTTCTTCAATGTTATTATATTTTTATAAAAATAACTAACTTGTTTTTAATGCCATTTCAAGTGATTTTTGAAAACTTTACGCCGTGTGTAAATGTCAAATATAATGGGATTTACTTTTTACCTGACTTTTTAAAAATCACAAAATTAAAAAAAACCTTTAACAAAAAGAAAACCGACTTCAAAAGGAAAACTTTTCCAAAATATATTAAAATGTACTAAAAAGTAAAAAAATAACGATAATATAATGTAGTTAAAATTATTGTTATTTTTGGAGTCGGTGTCAGCCAAGCTAATGTAGAAAACTGTTCTGTCAGAGTTGCTTCCTTGGCTGACACCGACTCCAAAAACAATAATAATTTTAACTGCATTTATTATCGTTATTTTTTACTTTTTAGTACATTTTAATATATTTTGGAAAAGTTTTCTTTTTGAAGTCGGTTTTCTTTTTGTTTTTGTCGGTTTTGAAAAGTTTTTTGTTATTTTGTGATTTTTAGTGCATCTGAAGTACACTCACTAACTTGTCACCAAAAAAAGAATCATCGAAGTGATATTGAGTTATTCGTCCTCTTGTCGTGCATACTTAATGCAAATTTAAGACTTTTAAGGTTTTCTCATGGATGCCGTTGTCAGCACTGTACCAAAATGAAATGGGACCAAACGGGAAGCACCAGCTAAAGCACAGATAAAGAATCATCAAAATTGCTTCACCCAGTCAAAAGTTCTGAAGTAACAAACATAAAAAAAAATACAGTCGAATTGATAACTTCCTCCGTTTTTGTTTGAAGTCGGTTAAAAATAATTATAAAACATGTATGTAATTTAAAATATTTACTGAAACCATTCAAAATAGAAATAGAATATTGCTACTATTTACAATAGTGGAAAAGGGTGCATTGCATATCAATTAGGTGATCAAGGAAACTCTCTCGCCATCAGCAAATAGCTCCTTGCTGTTGTTAAAAGGGAGTAAATATTCCGTATGAGTAAAGAAATAACCATAAAATAGTTATCGCAAAACATTAAAATTTGAAAAATAATTATATATGAGAAAATTGCTCCTGGAAGACTCAGGATATACAATTGCTCCACTTAAATAATTTATAGTTAATTAGATATTCATTATTGATAATTTTTAATTCCCGATTGCCTCCATTTACGAGTACATCCCTATTTCTATATATTATAAATGTGAAAGTAAGGATGTTTGTTTGTTTGTTTGTTACGCTTTCGCACAAAAACTATAGAATAGATTTGAATGAAACTGTACAACAATATAGCTCATACATTAGAATAACACACGAGCTATAATTTATAAAGATAAATTAAAGAAAAAAAATTAAATTTAATCTGACATTTTACTGCTCCATCTATGATCATCATTTTGACCTATAAATTAAAGATAGTATAGGTACTATAAATGTAAAAGTAATTAGATGTTTGTTTGTTTGTTACGCTTTCACGCAAAAACTAGTGAATGGATTGGAATGAGACTTAACAATAATATAGCTTATACCACAGAATAACACATACCCAAGCTATAATTTATAAAGATATATTTAAAAATAAAAAATTTAATTTAATCTTAGATTTAACTGCTCCATCTATGATCATCAATTAAAGATTTCTGTAAAAATTTAAAATAGTAAATGTGAAACCATTCATGGCCATCTTTTCTGATATGCTCAATGAACTATGACTATTTTACACTTAAAAAAATGAGAACAGCATATATTTAAGCTGAGTAACACAGTCCCTGCGAGTGTTAAGGATGGAGGATAAGTGAGATCAAGAGCGGAGGAGGCTATAAAGCGGTGGTTTTAACTTTTAAGCTAGTGAAGCGCGCGGGTATCAAGCTAGTTTAAATATACATACTTTAATCGTTGATATTTAAAAAAAAAAAAGATGGTGTTAGTGGGGATTAAATGACTAATTAATTTGACGTTTAAAACGTCAAATATTTTTACTAATGAATAATTAATTACTATTACATATTCTGAAGTAGCAATTTTTGTATATACAATTTTTATTATTATTAATATTTGGCTCTAAATAGTTTATGGTAACGAAATAGCATTTTTGTTCTTCATAGTTGTGCTTTCCGATAAAATAGCAAATCTTCACTTGAATCACAAATATGGTTTGTTGTACATCTAGACACAATCTATACAAGGTGCAGTCAACATCTTCAAGATAGCTACATGATGGATATTGGATTCATGTAATCTTCAAATTGAGAAAAGCTAAAATTGTAATTTATTTATTTATTTTTTTTAATTCATACATTTCTCTGTCGGCTAAAAACCTGTGCTAACAACTGAAGCATATAACGTGTACTGCAAGTGAATGTGCAAATACTAGAGATTGTTATAAGAAGTACTTTTCTCACTCAGTATACGTGTGAGAAATTCTAAGTAATGAATTGATTACCATATTTGTATCGTAATGAATTCATTTCAATACTCCAAATTACTGTCAAAATGTAAACTAATAACAAGTCTTTTTTAATTTTCTATTTTTCTCAATAAGGAATGACAAATTTTAAATAATAACAAGTGAAAACACATTACACATACATTCTTTATCACATTACACATACAAACATGTGACACATACATAACTGTTAATCAAGTATAGTACATCTTATAAAATTTCCCCCTAATTGGCGCCCTCACGGGTAAACAGTGATGTTTACGAAAAAATTTTTTGATAAGGAACATTTTACATTTAAACTTTGGTTCTATCTCTAACGGTTTATAAGATGGGTCCTACGGACCCAAGACCCAATTGACCTATGATGCTCATTTACGAACTTGACCTCACTTTTTACGTCCTGAGTACGCTGTAAAAATTTCAGCTCGATATCTTTTTTCGTTTTTGAGTTATCGTGTCCACAGACGGACGGACGGACGGACAACCGGAAATGGACTAATTAGGTGATTTTATGAACACCTATGACAAAATTTTTTTCCTAGCATCATTATTTTTAAGCGTTACAAACTTGGGACTAAACTTAATATACTATGTATATTTCATATATACATGGTATAATTATTGCTAATTTACAAATTTTAGAGGCATAGATAAATTTTTGCACGATACACGTGTGATTACGCACTCGTGGCACCAATTTTGAAGACGTACGTTTATAATGCTGTTATCCCACTAGTATCGTAAATAACTATTTCAATCAACAATAACTAATTTAGTACCTATAGTCAAAACTTACATCTAAGTGGTTTATAAAGCCATGCATTAAAATAGCATAATAAAAATTGTTTCTATTTATAGAATTGTTATTTCACAACCAATTTTATGTACTTTTTGTGAGTTTAAGGACATACATTCATGAGACTTGTAAAAACACAAATAAAATTTTAATATAAAAATTTAAATAATTAAAGAAAAAAAGAAACTGTTATCAAATTAACTTTAAAAAGTGATAAAAAGGAATGTTTAACGTGGGATTAAATGGAAAATGTAAATCTATATTTTTGTTTAAAATATTTCGTAGCGCAGGAGCTGGGTTAGCTAAGCGAATTCCCCCTGAGATTGAAAAAAAATAATCTAAAAAAATAGTTCTTAAAATCGAATATTGCATTTTAAATATTTCAAGAAGTTTTATTTCGAAAACTAAGCATCTAGGGAAAAAATTTGAAGAATACTACAAAAAGATTTTTTATTATGAAAAAAATTCAAAATTTACAAAATTATTTTGCGCACCCCCTCCCCTTCCTTGTTTAAGAGGTAGATGGCCCGCGAATCATACACGTTTAAATTCAAAAATTCGTTTAAATTTTAAAGACAAAAGTTATGGAACTGGAATTCAATTTTAACTTAATACATTGACAAAATAATTGTGTCAATTTTTTAAGTTCGATCATATACATTAAAATTTATGGGGAAATTATTCTGAATCATTAATTGCGACAACAAAAAAAAAAGAATTTATTGATAAATTCTAGAAATGAACATGACCGGTACTGACATTAGGGTGATATATTGTAAGTATTCCAGGACATAAAAAATAAGAACGCAATCCTCATGTCCTCCTGTGGAGTTATAATTTCAAAATCAATGTTCTAAGACGACTCAAGTTTCAAGGTAATATCTCCGTAAATTTTTAATTTCAAGTTAATTTATCCAAATCTAAAATCAATGTTAAATGTGCGGGCCCTTCAAGCTTTTACATTTTGTACACATCGTATATTAAACGATCACAACTGTATATTATGAGTATTGCCTAATACAGACGAACATATACCTGTTTATTGTGCGAACTGCCTCTCCACGTTCTACTACCGCAGTGAACCAGGAGCCAACACCAAAAAGAAAGATTTAAAATAAAAGAAATATGCTTGGGAGAAAATTACCTAAATGCTAAATATACTTATTTTAATTTTGTTTTAGGACTACTTGATTAACAGTAATTTAAGGTGATTGTAGACCTACAGTTTTGTAAAAATGTTTTGGTTTATTGCACGTTACATACATATAAACCAAATACATGCTTTGTAGTCAAGTAATGAGTTATTTTTTGCTTTAAAATATCATGCAACCACAAAAATATATAAAATATTATGTGCAAGTACCGCTCATAAATTTGATAATATAGTTATCTCTCTTCAATCATCAATACTATAACTATAGTCGTCTCTTTTCATCAAATGATGGATCTTTGATGAACTCATAACTAAATTAAAATTTTCTTTTTATATCATCGACAACCTTATATTTTTATGGTAATATTATAAACTACAAGATTGTCTAAATATTTTAGATAGTTTTTGATCACACTCTCTAGTTTTGTTGATATAGAAATATTCAATTGAAACGGATAAAGTATATGATTTATCTTTTTTCATCCAATTTTGAACGATAAAATAATAATAAAAAGCCCGGTGACCTAGGAATTATTTGTAATTTTTGGAAACTCTTTTAATCAAAAAATATATTTATAAAGTTTTATTGAAATCCCTAGTATTATTCAATCCTTGCATATCTCCTTAAGGACTACTTGCAGAATAAGGAGAATTATCTTCAAAGTTTTTACGTTCTCATGCTTTGATAGTGTTTGCATTTTAGTTTGTGAAGTAAAAAAATCTATCTTCGAGTAAAACTAATATCCCAAAAATAAATGCTGTTATTGAAACACCCATTAATAAAATATTAATCATATTCTAATTATTGTTAAATCAATAAGTATTATTATTACTAGGTTGAACTCAAAATTTTTGATTCATAGAATAAGATGTAATAAAAAGTTTTATAGAAGTTTTCGAATAACTTGAATAATTATATAATAATCAAACATTGAATTAATTTTCGTTCCAAATGTTTAATTTTATGATGACCTATGGTTAGTATTGGTAGATATAGTAATTACCTATTACGCACCAGACGCACCGTAGCAAAATATTATAGCGTAGAAAAAGCGCAAAAATAACATATAGTTACAGTGTTTGCCAAACTATAAAAAACGGGATTCTTTTATTGGATTTTTTTGATTTCCGATTCCGATAACAATTATTTTACAAACAAATATCGTTAGATAATTAAATAACGAGCCAGAATCATTACGCATTTCTAAAAAAGGTTACCAAGTCCTTTTTCTACGAAGCGCCTTTCCTTCAAAAAGGACACACTTTGTATAAATTAAAAAAATTAAGTAAAATTAAAAAGCAAATTTTGTTATGAAAATCGGTAGTATATGGGTATAAAAAATATTCCCAAGCAACTTTTTTAAACAATTTTTTCGATATCTCTAACGCTAAGCAAAATGAAATCGGTCCTATTTGTCAATTTGTAGTGGCTAAGTTTAAAGTTCAAAGTTCGGTTAAGTATCTTAAAAAATGTGACTCATCACCCTGTATGGCTGTGAAAATGTTCAAATCGTTATTCCTATTAATAACGAAAATTTGGGAATGTCTTCATCTTAAATGTGACACACTGTAGATACAACTGCCAATTTTTAAAGCCCATTTAATAGTGTGGAGGCTTTTTCAGCTTCCACAGTTGAGGCAGAGGTGTATCATCAATTACGACCGAAAAAATTTCGTATTGCCGAATTCTTTAAAATAAACTTAAAAAGAGCAATTTTGTTTTATCGATCAAACAGCCGGGTTATATTGTCAAATTCACTCGATATAAACCAATGAGTATAAGATAGAGAACAAGGTCGTGAAAACAGGCAGGAATGCCATCTGGTATATGTATCCAAGTACTAAAGTCACGACAGTTTAAATCTGTATTTACATAAACTTTTATATTTTTCTTTGGTATTGAATGAAATAAACTTTTTCTGGTATTAAATGGAATAAAATTTCAAAATTTTTCGTTATCAATTTTTTTTTGCACATTACTACTTTCCAATTTAAATATTTATGACTGAACACTTGGTCACTTGGGGCGTTGAAACTCGTATACTGTTTTTTTATAATTGCCAGTAAGGGGAACCTTCTAGCGGGAGTTTCGTTTCCATGGTAACGATACACTACTTTAATTATAGAATTGTATGGATGCATATATAATTGAATGGATTGCATTTAAGACTTATATTTAAAATTTAATATTCTTGTCTCACAAATTTAAATAAATAATTATGATAATTTACATTTGAAAAATAATATTTGTTCAATTTGATTTCTTATTTTCACAATTTTTAATGCATTAAGTTTAATTAATTCGTGTTTTTCAATAATTTTAATTTGACATTTCTATTATATTAACATGTAAAGAATTGCAAATTAGTCATAACAGCCCCCTTTACCTCCAAAATTTTTCACTTAAAGCGCTGGCATCGATTTTATTGGCCCCTACAATGACTACGCACACAACGAATATTATACTCTTTGGTATAAACTAAACTAGATACCTTGTACCTATATAACATGCTAAAATTTTCACAAAACACTTCACGGTCAAAGCCATTATTAATAATGGTCTTAAAATATAAAATGCGATGAAAGTACCAAGTAAAAATCCAATTTTTCACTTTTTTAAAATTATGTTCAATTTATAAGCAAATTAGTATACAAATTAGTATTAGCATATGTTATGTAGGAATGGTTCAAAGTGACGTCGATTTTTAAACTATCATTATTATTTTTTGTTAACATGCGAACAAAAATAAAGTAACTGTTAATAAGTGACTGGTAACATGCCATTGTTGTTAAAAAACAACATTCTAATCATCTTTTGACGATTTGCTGCTGTTATAGGTAGCTAATATTATTTAGTTATTTTTATACATTTTCAAAGAGGTTCATTTCTATTAAAACAAGAACCATAATAATGATTTTTGATTAAGAGTACTTGACCCTTAGACCATTAAATAAATAAAATTGTGTATCAATTATCACATTATAAATTGAATATCAATTAAATGGCCAAACCGCTCTCGCTGAGTACAGCGTGTCTGATAGGTCCAATTGCCCAGTACCAAGCTTCATATCAGAAATGGCACAGTTTACGTGTCTGAAACGCTCTACCGTTGAATTTTCAAAAAAAGGTCCTTTTTATTTGCGAGCGTTTTTTTAAGCAGCACAAATTAACTCGTTTTTTAAATAGGTCTGCAGAGCAGATACTTCTTCTACGTGTGTGTAAATATTTGAATTCAAAGATATTTGATTTCGTTTTCATTCGAATCTATAACGAAACTAACAATTGCTTATACAGGGTTTTTCACGTGAAATGACATGGAAGATTGCGGTTTAACCGCTGTATTCAAAGAAAATTTTCCTTCTTAGATAAATAGAGGATTATTGGCTGTACATTTTAAAATTATTTTCGTATTAAACAGGAAGTCCGGAAAACTCGAAACACCATATCCATAGGTGATTTTATGAATATTTACTGTCCTTTGAAAATGATTAATACATACTTGAAACTTCGTGATCGGCTTCTATTTGGTCATCAAAATTTCTCTCTACGACTTTCTTCAAAAATCCTGGGTACTCAAATGAGCACGATAACGTCTTATTTAAGTTATCGATCTGAAAAAATAAAAAAGGGAAATTGTCGGACACTATGACTTGATAGGGCGTCCTATTAGCTCAGTTGGTTAAGGCGTAACCAATTTCGTCCGCAATATGCTTTGAGAAGTGGGTTCGATTCCCGCCGTCGCAACAAAATTAATTTAATTAATGGTTGTGATGGGCTGATGTAGTGCAAGGTATATGCATGAAGGGGGTGCACTCAGCCTCTGAAATTGAGGAGCTGATAAATGAAATTATCAGCGGAAAGGTGGTAAAACACATATATGGTACTACAATGGGCTCTATAGCCTAAGTGCGTCCTTCGTGGACAGCCAATATCACCTAACCTAACCTATGACTTGATAGTATTAATAATTATTAAACAATTGAATATTTTGCTAGTTAAAAAATTGCACCAATGAGCTTGGCTACGACCTCGAACATAATATTTTTGCTTTTCAATACAAACATAGTTCATTTTTGCTGAATTGTTTAACAATTGTTAATGTCACGTGGTAATAGTGTCCGGCAAATTCCCTGCTGAATTTTTTCAGACTGATAACTAAAATATGTGACGTCATCGTGCTCAGTTGAGAACGCAACACTTCCAAACAAAGTCGTAGAGAGAAGTTTGCTGGACTGATAGTATGTACCTATTAATCATTTTACAAAACACCCCTTCTGTCCTACGGTCTACATTGTTTAGCGTTCAAAATTAAAAGTACGAAATTTTGGCTACTTTTTGCAAGTTTGTTAAATTGCACACACAAAAAATCTTGGCTTGTTTTTAGCCATTTATTGTAACAAATTCGCTTCAGTAAATGTAGAAGGTTCGCCCGACTGTTGTTTTCCTACGAACAATGTTTTTCTGTGATTTAAAAAAATATTACTTTGTTGCCCTAAAATAAATGTTTTTGCTCGCCGTCATATATTGTTAGTGAAAGTCTGACTTTGATCATTTCTTCCCTGTGGTTTCAACAACCTTCACCCTGGATTTGTAAAAGCTTTCTTGTGTATTTTTTTTATTTTTTTTTATTGAAATAGAAATATGATCGCAGTTTTCATAAAGTATTCGTCTGTATTCATGCTTATAAATTACGTTTTTTAATATTTTAGGGGGTATTAGTAGTAATATGTGTTATAGGGTAGTTTGTTGTTTGCTACAATATAATATTATATACATTATTGTTCTTATTTCTGGTTTCTATAGCAGAATATTATTATATGGGGAGTCCAGAGTGCTTCGTTCTACCCCTTTATTTGAAAACGACCAAACACACCTACCCACCCATACACACACATTCAATTTATTGAAATCTTTATATAAAGTCGATGATTCTTCAATATTTGATTTGTGTTAAAACTATAAACTTTTAAGTTAATGATGCCTTTTCAAAATCAATTTATTTTTTAACTTTAACACTGCGCTTATCTGATAAACGTACAATAGTAAAGCGTTTGCATGCAATTATTAAAAATGGAACCGAAAAAAAAACTGTTTTCATACCACGATTACCAAAAATACCATCTGATCTTGGTTATGGTCCATGGATTATTTTTACAACTATACAAAAATTTAAACAATTATTGGTCCGACTTCTAATAACCATATCCTCCACAACATAAAGAAAACTTAAATCAATAAAATCTATCAGAAAATATTCTTGAATACTAATTGAAGCCTTTTTCGTTTTGGATAAAATGAAAAGTCATTTCTGGGCAGGCTCTTTTAGACATAATTAAGAACAGAAAATCTCGAAACGATTAAGAGGGTCTATAGTCACCCGATTTGTATGATTCTAGTTTAATTGTATTTCTAAAAGCTTATACTAAAAAATATCACAAAATAGTTTCGATCTTTTGTAGCAGCGAAATGATTGGGGAGGGGTTGGTAGAAAATGTAAAGTAATTTTTTAAGGAACAAGTTATTGCATTTTTAAAAAAAGAGAGCTCAGAACTTTTTTAGATGTCGTTGGAATCAAATTGAAGATTTATAATGTTAATTAAGTAAAATGACTCCCTTATCAATTTAACCCGTGTATCTTATTTCGAGACGGCAAGAGGAACGCCAAAATTTAAATAACGACAGTAATATTAATATCTTTAGTGGAATAAATCTACCTTATTTTGATAAAGAATTCGATAATTTTTTGCAAATATCTAATTTTTGTTTAAATAGGTTTTTTTTTGTAGTAAAAAGCACAGAAAAGGTGTTTTCCAGTTCCGGGACGATCCGCGAGGACTTCTGCACGCGGTTTTATCTCAACATTGTTTTCTTTGGTGACGTTTTTTTTGAATATTTCTGCTTCTATTGATCGGATTGAGACGACTAAGAAAAATAATTTTTTATTAAAAATTTCTGCATCGATCTTGTCTGCTAGCGAACCCTCAACAATGTAAAATAAGCTCAAAATCTCAAGGGACCCGCTGTATCCTCATATTTACAACTTTCTCGAATAACTAATTTTCGAAAAATAAAGGAATTGATTTGAAATTATGGAAAAAGATGTAACCTTTGATCATAAAAATGGGTTATTTTAGCCTGATACATAATCACAATTTTGAGACCAACGAATTTTTCTGAAAAATTTCAACAGCTCGGGCAATTCGGGCAAATCATCGGAATTTAACTTTTGTTTTTTTTAACTGCGTTTTTATGTACTTTCGGATAGTGCGAACGATTTTTTTTTTCAAAACCTGATTTTGAGCCGAAACTTTGCAAAACAAAAATACCTCGTTTAATTACAAAATGTCGTATTATTTTATTATAATTTAAGCAAATGATGTTTGTCAGCACGATAATACCAAAATGGAGGTATCCCGAAATTTTAAAAACGTGTTTTTATTTAAATAGTGACAATGAGTTGATAAACTAACAAAATAGAACTTTAATTACAAATAGCCATCAACACTTTTCGATAGAAAAAGTATGAAAGAATTCTCTTTAAATCAATAAAATTTCATAAAAAATATGTCTCTTGTTATCAGATAGGTGAAGATCGACCTTATACTGTCCCTTAGACTTAATTCTTTGAACTGGATATGTTATCAGAGCCACAGGCTTAGAAGGCTAGGCGAGCTTTTAATTTCAAAAATAATAACACAAAAATAGATTTATTTACTCATTTCATGTTTTACATTTCACGGTAAATTATTTTAGTATTAATTGTATTCCTTCAAAAATAAGGGAAAGAAAACTATATAATAAAAATAATTATTTATTTCGTGGTAGTAATAATAAAAAAAAAATAACAAAAAAATGCATTTATCCACATGCAACAACAACAAAATGAGAAATAATAAGTATTTTTGTGAAATTAATTTATTTTAGTACAAAACAAAGCAACAAAATAAAATTTTTTCATATCAACAACTAAACATCCTGTTTTAGTTATTATTATTTGAACACGTGTTAGTTTAATTAATGATTATATCATTTATTATCATATTAACCTCCACCCCACCTTGCTTTATGTTTGTTCAATGATTTTCTATGAATGTAATTTTTATGTCATGAAAAAAGACGCTAATATGTTTGAATTCATATGTTTGAAAACATTCTGTTTGATTACTTTTTACTTGAGTAACTGTAAATCTAACTTTTAATAATGCTAAATACCTGTAAAATTGACTTTTAATAATTTCCTGTAACTGTTGGTAACGGACCTATGTAGAAAGCTTACTTTTTTAAAGATTGGGAAAAATCTTCGAGAAGTTTTTTCATGGTTCATGTAAGTATATTGCCCGAAACCTTTGATTTTCTAGACATAGTCTCGATGAAAAAGTTTTCAAGTCATCTTTGTCTTATTAATTTATCAGATAAATTTATTAAAATTATAAATTGCCGTAATTTTTTTTACAATGCAATTTTTTTTTCAGACATGAGAAAAATTGTCCCCTTTGTCAAGTGTGGCAATTGCTATGGCATTCTAACACTCACGTATTTTGAGGTCGTTTATGAAGAATATATCGTAAAAAAATTATTGTAATGCTTCTGAAGTAGCAGACATACATAGTCACTACAGAATAGTGATTTGTTATATTATTCACTATTTCGTTTTCAGAGAGTGGCAATCTCCCAAACTAGTAGATTTTGATTTTTTTTTAATGTTTGGTACCTCGACTATTAGTATATTTAGTTCATATATATTTGCAAAATATTCGCTGTTTTATAAATACTAGTAATTTAGAATTAAATTCACAATCACTAAGTTTTGTTATTTTCTTTTTCAGGTAAGAAATGCATCTTTCACAAAAGCTGCTTGAATTGGTAATGTATACGGAGAAAACATCTTAAACTGATTGGTGGGGTTTGTAATTGCTGCATTTTCAATAATAACGATTAAAATTTAAAATCATCGTTAGATAATCATTCGGAAATAAATTTTTGTCAAAACTCAACACTGTCAAATGAAAGTAACTAATCATGACCTTATTATGTCATGCTTTATTCGCCAATACTTGATAGAATTAGCTAACTAACTGACTAGAAATTAAATTGCTAGTGTCAAGATAAAAAATTTGAGTTTAGCTTGAATGGATGGAAAAAAAGATAGTCGTCAGGCATGGGGACTGTCGACGGAAGTGAAAACACAAAACTTTGGAATAACTCCCACTTTCGTGTTGCATATGCTCTCGTTTACTTTTAATAATTCAAACATGCGTTTTTTATATACAATTATAGTTTATAATAACTTTTAGTCGTAGAACATTGCCATTTTCTGATGTTGTCTTAAAAGAAATGTCCAAAATTCTGCTTGGTACGCCAGTCATATTCTACATACGCAAAACGCGATGTAAAGCTGCTTTTTTAGTATGCCATTTGGATCCCTTTTGTAAGTTTGGAATTACGGTCTGCAAGCAAAAAAAAGTTATGCTACCTACGAAATACGTGAAAAACTGCAGAATTTATTCTGATTACATAAATTACGGTATTCAATTACATTCTTTGACACAATACTTCATGTTCGATACATTGCTTAGCTTGCAAGTGAACTCAACGATTCCTCACTACTAAATGATTATCCCTGCACTCTTTAACCAAATAATCACTAATCACCCAAAAAAAAAATAATACCAAAAAAAAAAACAGCGGGTATTTGACTGTTTCTGTGGAAGGGAAAGAATATACCAAAATTGGACCAATAAGGTTTCTAGTAACATCCGGAAAATTAATCTATAAGCTTTTTTGAACAAGAATCAATTGAAAAATTGCGGTCCTTGATTTTTACACTCTCAACTCTATACAGCGTCTGCTCCAAATTGAACTGTATAAATTGAAAAAATTTCGAAAGCTTTGCAGTTTTTCAAGTATTACACAAATAGCAAAACATTTTTTGCTTGCAAATTGTAGTTTCATATTCTCTAAGGAGTCCAATTAACATACCAAAAAAGCTGCTTTATATCGCATTTTACCATTTAAAGTTTGTTGTAAAATTTTACTAGCGTATGGGCATTAATAAAATGTTTAAATGTGCTAGTAAATTTATGAAAGAAAATTAATTGCCATTTGAATGTAGAATAATGTTTATATAACATTTATTTTAGAATACTTTATTTTCTTTTAAAACAGTTACTTTCAAAAATTTGTATGATAGTATATATTGAAATAAACTGGAAAATAAAATGTAGTTTTACAATATTAATATTTCCTTTGAGGCCAAAACTATTTTATATGAACTATAAATCCTTGATGTTCCAATATTCTCCAATACATACACATGCATACATACATACACACAAACATCTGTAAATTGTATACAAACTTTTTATTTAAATTTTATAAATAAATAATAAATTTCCCAAAACTTTATGGAAAAATAATAAAATATCATAAACATAAACAAGAAGCAAAGAAAAAAAAACACACAAAATTATAAAAAATTATATGAAACTCACGCCGCGAGAAAATAAGAGTAATATTCTGTCAGAGTGGTATGTTTATAATATATGGAACACATAAATAGTAATTGTACTATTGGGTGAGACATCTTTTTACAAAGTAGCGTAGCAATGAGGGAATTAAATATTTGATTTTGTTAACACCGATTATATAGACCGTACAACCATAACGAAGTGGAATTTCTATTATTTTCTTGTCTGCTAATTTAAATTATTTTCTTCTCTGGAATGTTTTATTGAGGTATTAAGGATGTATGAGCATGACAACAATGTTTGATTTAAAGGCTCAAAATTTGTTTGTAGGTAGTCTTTTACTTAAAGAAAATGTGGTTAAAATTTCAGCTTACGTATCCGTGCAAATTTTTAAGAAAAAAGTCATTAAAAATCGATATAAAATACATTGGCTCTTATGGAGGAATCTCAAAAAACGACATATTTTGGAAGTTTTTGATAATTTTCATTTGGAATGAATGAAAACAAATTTAAAAAAAAACTTTTTAATAGAAAGTAAACATATTAGCAATGAATTAGAAAAGAAAAAAACTAAGTGTCACCGTCCATATAAGGGATGTAAGAGCAGGGTAGATTAAGGGTTGAAATTATTTTTATCTTATTTTCAACTTTGATGATGAATTTTGTTATAACTTCATGAATGTAGACGAAAAATAAAAATAAAATTTTTCGATATGTGTCTTGGTTTTCGAAATATCGAAAGCTAAGTAATTAAACAAAATTTTCAATTTTCGATATTTTGAAAATTAAGCCAGACATCGAAAAATTTTATTCTTACTTTTCGTCTTATATCGTCAAGTAATAATATAAATTTATCATCAAAATTGAAAATATCTATTTTTAAATTTGTGCCCCCACTACCATGCTCATACATCCTTAAAACCGAAAAATGACCAAAAGCTCGGAATTTACCAACTGTTATGAGAGTGCAGAAAAAAGTGAAGCCATAATATGTTAATAGAAATCCACTGACAGCTTATGACAGAAAGATTCAAACCAATGGCAGCTGGATGTTTATATATATAGTCCCCACATTTTTTGATGTTTGCCATGACCTGCCATGTTAACTTAAGTCAATTTGTCAACAGTGCGAAATAAAATAGGTTATAATTATATTTATCGTGGAATATAATAATATTTTATATTAAAAATTGTATATATGTATTTTTGTATATAAGTACAGTTGACTTAAAATTATTATTAATTGTATATATGATATTTAAGTTATAATTTGAGTCAAATCATAAATTTTTTTTCAAATTCGGTCAGATCTGTAGTTTTAATTGATTTCCAATACATCATATAAAATTTTATACGTGAAAACGCTAACCTGATTTTTATCGCTAATGTAGCTTTAAAGAAAGATTCTTTCTTTCTGTTGAATTCGCTGCCAGATGTTGGCACCATGCAATAAATGGCGACATTCATACAAATTATTGGTGTCTTCTCCCCTTAATAAAAATCGATGACCGGTATAAAGGAGCCATATGTGAAAAGAAATCATTGAGAAATAATGATATTGATTAAAATCGAGTTATTAAAAATTTAGTAATCATAAAAAATAGTATATAATATATAATATATAATATATAATATATAATATATAATATATAATATATAATATATAATATATAATATATAATATATAATGTATAATATATAATATATAATATATAATATATAATATATAATATATAATATATTTATATATATATATAATATCAATATTATAAATGCGAAAGAAACTCTGTCTATCTCTCTGTCTGTCGGTCTGCCTGCTGCACAATCACGCCTAAACTACTAAACTGATTTAAATGAAATTTTTTCGAAGAACCTGAGAAAAGGCATAGACTAATTTAATGTGACAAAAGGGCTGTATGTTGTTGAAATAAGGGTTAAAAGGGGTTTGCCTCAAAATCTTAAAAAGTTCTACATCGATTAAGCTCAAATATTGACACGATATACAACCATCCTCAAGATTGTTTTATCTATGTGTAACCTTCGGGACGTTAAACGAAAGGGCGTGAAAGTGGGAATGAACAATCGAATATTTTCAAAAATACCAAGTCTGATATCAAATAAAAGGGTATGATGTGTATATTAAAAAACTTTAAATTACTTTTGTCGTAAAATTAGAGTTCCGCACTAAAATAATAAAATCGACGAAATTGTTGACAGTAGGAGGATAAGTGACGGCATATGAAGTGAAGATTATAACACAATAATCTTTGCATTTAAAATTGAAGTTTGCCAGTGAAGTGGGGTGTCACAGCTAGTCTTTACATAAATAATGTTTTTTGTAGTAGCGAAATTAAAAGTGAAAATGCTTAGCGTTAGGATGAATAAACAGTTAAATTAAAAGATGGTGTAAGTAAGCAGTTCATCGCTTTATTTCCAATTGCCTTGATGCATCATCCACGTACAATGATCATTCGATCTGTAAAAAAAAAACATTACATCCAGGTAGTCGGATTCTTGTGTAGCATTTTTATACCAGTCGAAATGGGTGGTCATATCTAATATTTAGGATGAAATATGTGTTTCCATATAATTTTTTTTATTTTTTTTATGAAATACAACGATTTCATTGTGGGTAGTTCTTGAAACTATGTATGTATTTATATACAACCAATATAATACACGTCCTATGTGAATTTATTTCATAAAATATTAATGAAGATTTTCCCAAAACCATATTTTTCTGTATAAACTGGTTGTACTTTCCAACGGAGAGTTACTGATCAAAAACAGAAACATAAAAAGAGAAGAAGTTCGTGTTTATTCTAAATAGCTTCACTAAAATCATCATTCAAATTTATATCGGCGCCAAGTTATGGTTAACTTTCTTTTTTATATATTATTGCATTGTTTATTTTTATAATAGGTACTCATTTTATCCCTATGCTAATAAACATAGAGAGACTTAAAGTAAGTACCCGTCACTGTGGCGCCTTCAAAGGGTATCAAAATAAAAGAAATTAAAATATAAGTTATATGATAAAATTTAAATAGGAATAATAAATTGGTATAAGAAAAGGGTTTGTTTAACGCCGGCACTAAATAGTTTAAAATAAAATAAAAAATTAATAAACTTGACTGCGTTAAATAAAATCTGGAAAAAAAGAAACGTCGTTATGATAACTACTTCACATGTTTTTTTCTTTTCAGATTAATAACGCAGTCGGGTTTTTGAACTTTTGAATTATTTATTTTTTTCAATTTTTTTTTTTTGTATTATAAAAGCTAAACACTAATCTCATTTCAAGGTTCTCAACCAATCACGGTTATAAGGGCTGTTATTGAAAATACAATCAAAAATTGTCTTTTTTCTGTGTTTAAACATGAACATATTTGCCAATTAAAAATTTCCGTGTCAGTATCTAAATGGGTTGTGTAAACAAAACGAAACGGTGTCCCCACAATCCCTTGTACTACTTAAATTCATACATGTACCAGTGACTGTGAAGCTAAATTATTTTTATGTATATCTAATATACCTTAAATATTCACAAACACATACATTTATGTTGGAAGGTATGTATATAAACATGTCATATACATTCATATGTACACGACTAGGTCAAAAAAACTTTTTCCCAAAAATATATAACATATAATGCCAGATTAAAAAAAAAGTAAACCTTTAAAATATGAGCTTATATTTATTATTTAATAATAAGCATAATTTCGATTTTTTTTTTTTTATATTGGGAAAAAAATTGGTTATTACTGCACAAATGCTAGTTTCAATTATGAATATTTTTTAGACAAATTGTTTTTTTTTGTATATGATTCATACCATGATGATATTTAAGGATGTATGAGCATGAAAACAATGTTTGATTTAAAGGCTCAAAATTTGTTTGTAGGTAGTCTTTTACTCAAAGAATATGTGGTTAAAATTTCAGCTTAGGTATCCGTGCAAATTTTTAAGAAAAAAGTCATTAAAAATCGATATAAAATACATTGGCTCTTATGGAGGAATCTCAAAAAACGACATATTTTGGAAGTTTTTGATAATTTTCATTTGGAATGAATGAAAACAAATTTAGAAAAAACTTTTTAATAGAAAGTAAACATATTAGCAATGAATTAGAAAAGAAAAAAACTAAGTGTCACCGTCCATATAAGGGATGTAAGAGCAGGATAGATTTAGGGTTGAAATTATTTTTATCTTATTTTCAACTTTGATGATGAATTTTGTTATAACTTCATGAATGTAGACGAAAAATAAGAATAAAATTTTTCGATATGTGTCTTGGTTTTCGAAATATCGAAAGCTAAATAATTAAACAAAATTTTCAATTTTCGATATTTTGAAAATTAAGCCAGATATCGAAAAATTTTATTCTTAATTTTCGTCTTATATCGTCAAGTAATAATATAAATTTATCATCAAAATTGAAAATATCTATTTTTAAATTTGTGCCCCCACTACCATGCTCATACATCCTTAAAATACTAAGAATTGTAATATTATAGAATCAATAATAAAGATTTAAAACACATATTTCATTCATATTACCCACATGCCATGTAGATATTTAAGATACTAAGAATTGATACAAATATACTTGTTAGTATGAATGATGAAGATTCTACAAATATAGCTAGAAATAATAATAATTTTTAACGATATAATAATAAGAATAATATTTACTAACAACAAGTAAATACATTGATGATTGTTTTGTTATTCATAAAATAATAGTAACGGTGCAAATTTAAGAATTTAATTTTTTTGTAAAATATTCTTTCAATAAGATATTTTACTTCAGACATCAGAGAATTTATTTCTGCATTATTGTAGATAATTAAATTTCTTTTCTTTTGAATCAAATTTTTTTTTATCTTAAAAAATATTTCATGTTTTGTGCTTTTGCACGGAAGAAGACAAATAATTTATTGCTAATTATTTCACTTACATTAATATTATTCATATAATTATTGAATTTTTAGCATTACATTATGTATACTTCTTTTTTTTGTTAATCTTGCACCGAGTGGTTGCAACATTAAACGCGTTATAACTTCATGAATATTAATTAAAAAAAAAAAAAAAATTCTGAGTAAAAGTTTTACGTACTTTGTAGATTTAAACGTTAAGTTATTATCATTTTCTTGTTTAAACAAATATTAGAAGAGATATCGGTCCAAAATCCAATAAGTAAGTCTTCATAATCGTTTAAGTCAAAAAGCGTTAGTGACACACAAATTATTTTACAAAAAAGGTAGGTAATTTAATTTTCTACAATAAAGGTTATTACCATTTTTGGTCAAGTTCACGGTTATGGAGATATAGCCTAAAACGGTTTTTCTTAAGATGGAGGCACTTCCCCCGCCTATTTTTGTAAGGATTTTGTGCATTTACATTTAGTACGTGATACTGAACCTATTTAAATAATAAAATAACTCCTGTAATTTAGTGCATTATGGACAAGAGTACTTAGCTTCTATATAACCTGTAGGATTTATATAATTTCATTTTTAAAACTTAGGCATTTTGAAGTCTTAAAAGCCCGGATTATTTGCCTTTTCCATCCAAATCAATTGATATTCGATATTTTGTAGTGCTTTTATACTATGTACATATGAAATATATCATAGTATATGAAGCTTCTTCCCAAATTTGTAAAGCTTAAAAATATTGATGCTACCACCAAATTTTTAAATAGGTGTTCGTAAAATCACTTGATTAGTTCATTTAGTACGTCTGTCCGTCTGTCTATGGACACAATAACTCAAAAACGAAATGAGATATCAAGTTGAAATTTTTATAGCGTTCTCAGTACGTAAAAAGTAAGGCTAAGTTCGTAAATGAGCACCATAGGTCAATTGGTTCTTAGGTCTGTAGAACGCATCTTGTAAACCGTTAGAGATAGAATAAAAGTTTAAGTGTAAAAAATGTTCCTTACAAAAAAATAAACAACTTTTTGTCTGAAACATTTTTGTAAACATCAATGTTTACCAACGAGGGCGCAAATTAGGTGCAAATTTTATAGTAAGTATTATGTGGGAATATCAGTTTTGAATGTGTGGCTATCTAAAAGTGGATATCTTTATTTACTTACATGACGTAAAAAAACAAAAGATTGCGTCATCAACACTGTCTTTACATGGTATTTCAACAATTAACTCAGTCAATTGTTTGTTCTCAATTGTAAAAAGAGTTGATTTTTTCAAATAAAATAATAAATTGATAATTTTTTATTGATGAATAATAAAGCTGTAGGCAATATGGTATATCTTTACTAACTGAATTTCATATAATTTCTTTTCAACTGCATTGTTTTCAGTAATTATTATTTCTAAACCCGTATTTATTTACTGCTGGAGTTCATATGTCTTTACCTTTGTAGAATAAATTGTTCTTTTTATAAATTCACATATTTGACAATGAAAATTCTGCTAAAAAATATTATATCTAACAGAAGTCATGTAGTTTATTATGGGCTTTTGCAGAACCGAAATCCATTTTGTAAGGGTAACTGTACGTATATGAATATCATTATAATTTATTTTTTATACTTATAGGGGAGCGGAGAGTAATGCCGTACACCTAACTTTAAACGTGTATTTCTTCGAACCTACTTAATAGAATACAATGCTTTATGTATCAAGCCATCATAAAAGTCTAGTTTTATATAAATAATCCATAATTGACAGTGTCCAATATGACAGTGTCAAAATCAAATTATTCTATAAAGTTATTTGTACGGAATTACCCGAGACTTGCGTCTAATCCCGTACATAATTTTAAGAACCTAAAAAGCCTGAAAAAAGGTATTTTTTCACAAATAAAAAAAAATAATTTTAATTAACTGTGGGTAATCTTTTATTTATTCACAAAATACACAGATATGCTTTTTTTACTGTCTGGTAATGGAGAAATTCGGTGAGCTTAGAATCCCTGCTTTTTCTGGAGACATGAGTTCTTGTGATATTTCTGATTCTAAATTTACTGCTTCTACTGGTGAAATGAGTTCATGTGATATCTCTGATTCTGCATTTACTGCTGCTTCTGGAGAAATAATTTCATGCAATGCTTCATTGCGGGTAATACCGTACAGTGTACGGAGATTCCCGAAACCGAATTCAAATTTCAAGAATGATAATTTACCTAAAAAAAATTCAATAAAGGGATTCTTTGATCAAAATCTTATTATAAAGATATTTATAGTCCGAAATATAATAATTTCATTAAAAAATTTAATAAAAATAGGTACTTAAATCGTATTTGTTTATGTTTCAAAGTTGTAAAAACGAGCGCCAAATCACATAACATCTATTTATACCAAAATTATTACCCTTAAGCCCAATTCCTTCAGTATAAACAGTGATGTACGGAATTAGCCGCTGTACGGTATTAGCCTCCGCTCCCCTATATTATGAGTTTCTATAAAAAATTTTTTTTGTGGTCAGTTGTGCATGATAAACGATTACAATAGCATACTTTTAAATGTAATTTGTGACACATGTATACACCATTGTCTTAGTTTATTTATTTTAATCATTTTATTTTTATTATATTTCGTTCAACATACAGGGCTTCACAAAAAGAATGATACACTATACGTCAGACTACAGATAATTTTTTTCTGTACTAAATTACAGGAGTTGTTTTTATATTTAAATAGGTTTAGTATCAAGTACTGATTGTAAATGCATAAAATCCTTACAAAATAGGCAGTGAAAGTGCCTCCATTTTAAAGAAAACCCTTTTGGGATATATATCCATAACCGTGCACTTAAGACCGAAAATGATAATGATCTTTATTGTAGATAATTAAATTTCCTGTCTTCTTTGTCGAACTTTTTTTTTGTATCACTAACAGTTTATGACTTATACGACTGTAACGGTTTACTTATTGACTATTTGACCGATATCTCTTTTAAATCTATAACTTATCTAAAACATTTACTTTAAACTTTTTTTCTAAAATTAATATATTGTTGAAGATATTACGCGTTCAATATTGCATTATAGCTACAGATAATTGGGAATTTTTTCTTGCACTAATTGACAGGAGTTGTTTTTTTCTAAGAATAGGTTTTTTATCACGTACTGAATGTAAATAGACAAAATCATTTTGAGAACAACCGTTACGGACTATAACCCCGGAACCGTGCACTTTAAGGCAGTACTATTGGTAATAGACTTTGCATTCAGAATTTAATGAAACTTGGCATAGTTGTCCATTATTATATCATTTTTTTTTTCAGTTCTCTGAAGGCTCTTAAAAATTTAACTGGTTAAATATGATATAATAATGGACAACTATGCCAAGTTTCATTAAATTCTGAATGCAATTGTCTATTACCGATAGTTTTACCCTAAACAAAAATGATAGTAACCTTTTTTTGTAGATAATTAAATGTATTCCTATCTTTTTAGTCAATTTTTTTTATGTTTAACAAAAAAAATTTCAATGGGTGGTCGATGCTTTTGCAGGTAAGAAGGCAAATTATTTATTTCTAATAATGTCACTAACATTAAAATTTTGCATACATTTATTGAATTTTAAGCATTACACTATATATACTTCTTTTTGGATTAATCTTGCACCCAGTGCTTGCAACATTAAACGCGTTATAACCTCATAAATATTAATGTTAGAAAAAAAGTTTTAATTGCGGGGGAGGGGAAAATGTTTATTAGGTTTGAAGAACATTCTAAGGATATGGGACAATTCTACTAGTGATATCTACCGATTTTAATTTGGCTATATTTGGGTATATTATTTTTGTTTTTGAAACCAAATTAAATGTTGTTAAATAGATTATAATAAAAGTAATATCAAAAACAAATTTTAAAAACACAAAACACACAAAAGTGAAAAGTACAAAATTTATTTTAAAAACACTTTGCAAAATTTGCAAGAAAAACACTTAAAAGAAAATTACAAATATCAACAACATAGGAAATTAATATGTTTAAATAACGAAAGGAATCAGCTGTGAAAACTCAAAAGCACGCTTTAAGCATAATAATACAAAATTTCTATAAAATAAATAAATATATCAACGTATTCTATAATCGTTTTAAAATCTTTTTATTCAATGAAAATGATCAGCTGGGTGACCTAATGAAAAGTTCATTTTTTTACTATCGCGTCGCTAATATCTCAAAATTATACTCGGATTGCTTCTTAGTAAGTTTGATGCAACCTGTTGATTCATATTCCGCCAAAACTAATAAGTAATCAAAACCTAACTTATAAGTAAACAGTAATTAAAATATTTACAAGTATTTTAATGAATAATGGTTCCTCTTCATGAATTTTTATCAAATTATACTATTTTAACCAACAATTTAAAGTACAAATATTTTAAGGTCATATAGATGCTTCGTTTAATGAAATTAACAAAACTGATATGCTATAATAAGTGTAATTTTTTAATCATTTTTCCACTTAAGGATGTATGAGCATGACAACAATGTTTGATTTAAAGGCTCAAAATTTGTTTGTAGGTAGTCTTTTACTCAAAGAATATGTGGTTAAAATTTCAGCTTAGGTATCCGTGCAAATTTTTAAGAAAAAAGTCATTAAAATTCGATATAAAATACATTGGCTCTTATGGAGGAATCTCAAAAAACGACATATCTTGGAAGTTTTTGATAATTTTCATTTGGAATGAATGAAAACAAATTAAAAAAAAAACTTTTTAATAGAAAGTAAACATATTAGCAATGAATTAGAAAAGAAAAAAACTAAGTGTCACCGTCCATATAAGGGATGTAAGAGCAGGGTAGATTAAGGGTTGAAATTATTTTTATCTTATTTTCAACTTTGATGATGAATTTTGTTATAACTTGATGAATGTAGACGAAAAATAAGACTAAAATTTTTCGATATGTGTCTTGGTTTTCGAAATATCGAAAGCTAAATAATTAAACAAAATTTTCAATTTTCGATATTTTGAAAATTAAGCCAGATATCGAAAAATTTTATTCTTACTTTTCGTCTTATATCGTCAAGGAATAATATAAATTTATCATCAAAATTGAAAATATCTATTTTTAAATTTGTGCCCCCAATTTGTACCATGCTCATACATCCTTAACCGTTAAATAGAGTCTCTCCTAGTTAGAAAGCTCAAGTTAGGTAGCATTATTTACTCCAGGATTGCTTGAAATTCAATATTGGAATGGATATGGCAAACAATTTCCAGGCAAAATATAAAATGAACTACATCACCTGATTATCTGATGGTGAGATATTCTAGACAGCAATGTCAAGGTAATTTGTAGAATATCGGTGCTATTTTTTGCTAGTAATATGATTAGTACACGTACTCATTTTATCGGTGCCGGTAAATATAATATTATAAAATATATATTTAGAACACTTATCATTTGTCATTAATCAACAATCTATATGTAATAAATATTAACAATAAACAACAACAATAATTTATACTACATTATATTATATACACAATACGTTTAATAAAAAAAATATTTATAACAATATATTACCTATATTTATACTAAATACGTTCTACTATTTATGCGCATGAGAATGCGTTACTAAGTTCGCGCAAAAATTATTCAAAAAAATGCAAGGTAGCACGTAGTGCCTAAAAGAATCTTTGGCTTCGAACATCTTTGCCTGCGGTCAAATTCTATAGATCTGCGGTAAATATATTATCTTCGGCCTAATCTTCGGATTTGACCTAAACTTAGGCCGATTTCGCCCGAATTCGAAGACAAAGGTTCAAAGAAGGTTGGTGAAAGAAAAAATTTCCAAAGCCGAATGTTCGATTGGACACTAAATCAAATCTTTCGTATACTGTACAGAAACTGAATTAAAAGCGAATAGTTTAATGTGTCTTTGCGTGTTAAGTCGTACCTAATCTGATAGTCAAAAAAATTTTCGCTCATTTTTTACAAAAACTCTTTTACCTTGACAACGAAAACGCGCATGGAAATGACATATGAACCACTATGAAACGCTATGAATGTAGCTTAGTTTAAAAACTACAACATATCTTTGAATTTAAATATTTTATATTCAATCTATATATATAAAAGAAAGTCGTGTTAGTTACTCCAGTTATAACTCAAAAACGGCTGAACCGATTTAGCTGAAAATTGGCAGGGAGGTAGTTTAGAGCCAGGAGAAGGACATAGGACATCCCTTTTATCCCGTTCGATAGCATTCCCGTGTGACTTGTCATGAAACGTCAGTCACTATAAAACGTGGTATAACAAAAAAGAATCAGACTTGGAATAACAAAACGCAAATGACAGCTATGTAATTTTCCTTAAATTTTGTGGTTTAAATCTAGAACATTCATGTTTTTCCCATGGTCAATTATACGTGGCATGTTCACGGGTCGGAAGACCATCTGCGTTGTTTGTTTTTGCGCCTGATAATAAAACAAAAAATGTCGTGTATCACAAGGTACTTAAATGAAGAGCAACCTATGTACTAAAATACAGAAATAATTATGAATGATTAATGATAACATAATAATAAAAAGCCCGATGACCTAGAATTTTTTGAGATTTTTGGAAACTTTATTAATCAAATAATGTATTTATAAAGTTTTATTGAAATCTCTAGTATTATTCAATCCTCGCATATCTCCTTGAGTATTCCACGAGAAATTAATCTACTCTACCACGTACTAACTCTTCTAATATTAGTCTATTTAATTCGACCCTACCGTGTAAACTAAGCATGATTCTCCTCTACCAAATACTCGCTGGACAAAAGCGTGACTTTGTTAATGATTATAAATCACACAATTTCCAAGAAATCCATCCGCATACAATCAAGAACTGGGTGCATTTTCATATTTATGTTTTATAGATTGTTATGCTATAGTTTACATGCTATTATATATTTACATAGTACTAGTAGGTAACTACAGCTACATGTATTGCATACCTACGTATATTCAGCAAAACATATCCCATTGTTATTTTCATTATAATCACTGTAATTTTTATGTAATTTTAAAATAAATAATGCACTAACTATATATATTTATATGATTGTATAGTAATGATAAATATATCTCAAATATATTGTATTTGGTGTGGTGTTATTTAAATGTATGTTATTGTATATATACATATACATGGCATTATAAGAGTTCTGTTTTCATATTGATAAAAAAAAACAAGTGAAAACAAACAATTGACTGAGTTAATTGTTGAAATACCATGCATAGTCAGTGATTTCTTTATCACATTACACATACAAACATGTGACACATCCATAACTGATAATCAAGTATAGTACATATGTAAATGACTTTATAGGTTTCTGCATTACCGACCGACATTTAGTGTATAGTTTGTACACATATTATAAAATTTCCGCCTAATTGGCGCCCTCACGGGTAAACGTGATGTTTACGAAAAAATGTTTCTAACAAAAGTTGTTTAATTTTTGATAAGGAACATTTTTTACATTTAAACTTTTGTTATATCTCTAACGGTTTATAAGATGGGTCCTACGGACCCAAGACCCAATTGACCTATAATGCTCATTTACGAACTTGACCTCACTTTTTACGTCCTGAGTACGCTGTAAAAATTTCAGCTCGATATCTTTTTTCGTTTTTGAGTTATCGTGTCCACAGACGGACGGACGGGCGGACGGACAACCGGAAATGGACTAATTAGATGATTCTATGAACACCTATGACAAAATTTTTTTCCTAGCATCATTATTTTTAAGCGTTACAAACTTGGGACTAAACTTAATATGCTATGTATATTTCATATATACATGGTATAAAAACTAATCAACACAACACATACCTCTGTTTGCCAGCTGTTTCAGAGCACTATAGGCAAAATAATAAGAGCGATTGTTCATCAAATTTTTTCTCTGTAGTGGAGAGCCGTAAGATTTATACCTCGGAATCCAAGAACAGTCGATGAATCTTAATAAAAACTGTGCGACTGCATTGCTTAAAGCTTACTTAAAAAAAGTCAAGCGATTGAAATTCGGAGTATTTACGTCAAATACTCGAAAAATTTGACGTTCTTTGCAAAAAATATGTCGTACATTCTTTAAAGTACTATTAAAAACCTTGAAAATGAGAAAAGTTTCAAGTCATTTGTATAAAAATTGACGGAGTTATGATTAAAACAATGTTTATAGGACCTTTGTTTTTATGTTTTATTCAGTACCAAAACTGATGAATTTACCACGGGAACTAAAGTTAATGCCTACCGCTTTCCATTTAATTTTATTTAGGTACTGGAAACAGGCTCAAGCAGTTCCAGCAGTTTCCGGTGAATAGAGTAAAGTTAATTGGAAAGCGAAACACATTAATTTTAGTTCTCGTGGTTTTATCAATTTTTGTATTGAATAAAACATAACAACAAAGATCCGATAAACATTGTTGTCATCATAACTCCGTCAATTTTTATGCAAATGACTTGAAAATTTTTTCATTTTCAAGACTTTATAAAGTATACGGCATACTTTTTCAAAAAATGTCAAATTTTTCTATATTTGACGTTAAATACTGCGAATTTCAATCGAATATAACTCGGAAAGTATTGACTTTTCGACATCTGTATCAATTACACTTTTTGCTTAGAATTTATTCCTATATCGATTCCTGTTGTCATTTTCAGCATCAATTTTTCTACCTCTGAAAAGGAGTGGCTCCCACCCCCTGGAAAGATTGCTCAAACTTTTCACTTTTTTAAGTAAGTGTTAAACAATGCAGTCGCCCAGTTTTCATAAAGATTAATTGACTTTCCCTGCATTCCGAAATTTTAACTTATTTATACCCTACGGCTCTGTGTTATTGGTAATATTAATTAAAATCAGGGCCATAACCATATTGGGCGTCGAGATGCAAATTCAAATGATGAATAATTCTTGCTGGAGTTCCTCAGGGAAGCGTTCTCTCTCCAATTTTGTATCTTATTTATACACTCGATCTGCCAGTGAAAGACGTAAACATTACTGCTGCCTTTGGAAATGCTACTGCAATCCTAGTATCAGACTGGGACCCAAATGTGTGGTACTGCAAATGTTAGTAACATTGAGATTTTACAGAGTTTTCAATCTAGAAACGATATCTATTCTAAACTAGTTACATCGTAGTTTAAATATTTCTACAGTGGGTGAAGAAATAATGCGATTTCTTCTGGACCATAGTAAAACCTTTAACAGACTGAATAAACTTTATATTTTAGATTTAAAATAAATATTTATTTGATATTCTTCTATGGGGTAGGCATAATCCACGATTTTTAACTAGTTAGCACTACACATAGTTCTCCATGGAACTAATAATTTTAAAATTAGTACGCTAAAAATTAAAAAAAAAAAAAAAAAACATTTGGCTCTCTATTTGTTTATTTAATACGTACTTTACAATTACATTAATTACATTTTTAAACATCAAATTCAATTTTTCTATCTTTAAATTTTTTGATGATATCATCTGTTTTAAGACATAACTGTCAATTTCTTTTGGGTCATGATTGATCGTAGATAGTTTTCCATTAAATTCAATTTCGAAAAGGAACTTTTTCTTCTGCTACTGTCACTAGAAGTGTTAAATATATACGTAACGATGCTGAAACTTAAGGAAATAAGGATATTAAATTATTAGAATAAATATAAGTTTGTACGTCAAGTGACGTTAAGTTGTGACAAATTTTTTGGGTACGGAACCTTTAACTCGCGATTGAAACATATCTTAGAGCACTCGCCATAAAAATTCCTTTTTCCTGAACCGATTTTGAAGATCATCGCCAATTTTTAGTTTTTTTTGGGTATTGAACACTAAACTGGGACTGGAAACAGCTAAGAATACTCTGAACATATCTTTCAAACGAAACAAAAATTCGTCCGTTTAGCCGCTACGATGCCACAGACAGACATATACTCACACATTTTTGATAACGGAACCGTTAAATAATAGCTTTTACAACAATGAGTATTTTTTTAATTTGTGTTTATCTATAATCATGTTCGGTTTATAGAAAGTAAAACAATAAAAGAGTATCTTTTCTTAAAATTATATTTACCTACTAGCTGTGAACTACCCGCTTTGCTGGGCAACATTCCCACTTTCACCCCTCCCCCCATATTCCATATCCTTTTCTAGGTTACTATCTATCACTTAACTAAATTTCATCAAAATCCGTTCAGCCGTTTAGGCGTGAAAGAGTAACAGACAGACAGACAGAGTTACTTTCGCATTTATAATATTAGTATGGATTAGATTTAGCAAATTAGTAATGTAGGTACATACACTAGGTATAAGATAAGAGATTTCCAGTTAATAGAATTTAGTATTTCATCACAAATGACTGTATTTTCCATTTGAATTAAATATTGAAATAGATAATATCCAAGGCCCTTGTTACACTTTATATATAATTGTGACGTTTAAATGGTAACAGCATGAATATTGGTTGTTGTTGTTGTTGTTGTTATTACTAATGAACTTTGTTTCATTGTTGATTAGAGTATAATACACCATATAATACTCGATTAAAGTGCAGTTGTGTGTATTCGTTTTATCTGATACCATACACTATGTTACCCTACGCAACGCTCACAAAATTTATGTTTAAAATGATTCAAAAATAACAGCTGAAATTCAGATGCACTGTAATAGGGTACTTTCGGTAATGAAAAATAAATTCTGAAATTTGATAAAAATAAAAATTTATGTAGAAATATACTTAAGGATGTATGGGCATGACAACAATGTTTGATTTAAAGGCTCAAAATTTGTTTGTAGGTAGTCTTTTACTCAAAGAATATGTGGTTAAAATTTCAGCTTAGGTATCCGTGCAAATTTTTAAGAAAAAAGTCATTAAAAATCGATATAAAATACATTGGCTCTTATGGAGGAATCTCAAAAAACGACATATTTTGGAAGTTTTTGATAATTTTCATTTGGAATGAATGAAAACAAATTTAGAAAAAACTTTTTAATAGAAAGTAAACGTATTAGCAATGAATTAAAAAAGAAAAAAACTAAGTGTCACCGTCCATATAAGGGATGTAAGAGCAGGGTAAATTAAGGGTTGAAATTATTTTTATCTTATTTTCAACTTTGATGATGAATTTTGACGAAACTTCATGAATGTAGACGAAAAATAAGAATAAAATTTTTCGATATGTGTCTTGGTTTTCGAAATATCGAAAGCTAAATAATGAAACAAAATTTTCAATTTTCGATATTTTGAAAATTAAGCCAGATATCGAAAAATTTTATTCTTACTTTTCGTCTTATATCGTCAAGTAATAATATAAATTTATCATCAAAATTGAAAATATCTATTTTTAAATTTGTGCCCCCACTACCATGCTAATACATCCTTAAATATTCTGATTTTGTGTCATAAAAGCACATAATTGTTTTATTATATTAAAATTAAAATTCGTAATTTTTTAAATTCTAAATCATGTGATCTAAAACACGAGCGAGCCCTAATGTGATGTCATATAGCCAAAAACTGTCAGTTCAGTGTAAACAACAGCTGGGTACATATCTGTCAAATTTAAACTGTGTTCTTGCGGCAGTGCATTTCTTTTGTACCTATTTATTTATTTAAATGCAAATAATAACCTCTAAGGACATGATAAGAATATATTAGAGTACCTTTAATATATCCAAATTTTAAATCGATCGAGTTAAGGGTATAATCGCAGTATTTGAAGATGTAACCATTAACCATTCTTATAACACCGCCAATCAAAAATGTGTATAAAAAAATTCAGACACTCCTGCAATCCACATTCACCCGCTGTTTTCGATATTGATATAGTTGGAAGTTTTAAAAATATGGATACTTCTCCACGTGTTCTATCGAATTCAACAATTGAAGACGACCTTGTTGTTTGGTGGTACCGACAGAGGAGAGTGTTATTTATCATCATTTCTGTTAATTGCAGCTAAAATTCTGTGATCACCTTTTGTGAAAAAAGTAAAATTCTAAAAGGTTTCTTTTTGATAAAAAAAATCACAAGATATGCTTTAATTTTTTGGGTAGTAACGTTGTGTATTGTATTTCCCTCGCGGGAAATATAAATCCATATACACTTTAAGGTCAAGGTCCTTATCAAAATGCAAATGAGATGGCCACGTAAGATGCGATCAACTTCTGTTTGAAACGTTTGTCTGTCTCTTCTAATAAGAACACTTGTTGAATGCTGTAACTGGAGTGTATTTATTAACAAAGAGTATACCTTAATTAATACATACTTTATTCAGATATAACTCGTTTGATATGTTGGTTCAAAATCGAAATATATTGAACCAAGAAAATGCAAATCTTATCAAGAATTTAATTTAGGTTCACCTTGTTTAACTAATAGGCTAATCAAGGATAAATGATAAAAACTTAAATTAAAAAGTATTACCTTATAAATAATTGACAACTTAATTTATAACCACCTTTTATCCCTGTTCAATTACGATCCTTAGTTGACCTTTCATTGGATTTGAAAGACAAAGTCAAACTCTAGGTATTTGTAAGACTTTACAAATGTTTATTAGTATTTGTAACTCTAGGTATTGATAAGATAGTTTTGTGTGTACATCTAATTAAATTTCCCTTACACTTCTTTTGACTTTAATAAAGCTATCGCCGCTTGTGAGTCCAATCAACCATTGGATCGAATTTGTATATTTCCTCACCGACACACAGTTTTAGATGTAGGAAAACATATGACATACAAGATGGATCATTTTAAACTATAATATGGCAAATACCTCATTTTGTAGTTAACCAATCAAAAAATAGCTGAACCAAAAGTTGGAGAGTTTTGTGGGCGACATCATATGTTCCTCCAATTTAGATCCTAAACGGTAAGAGATTGAATAACTTTTTAACTGAGAAAGTTGATCCTCATAAAAACACCAGCATTTTTCATCAAAAAAGATTTTTCGAAAATCATCAGCTTTCGGAGGAAGTGCGACTTAAAAATATGTCATTATTGCATTTAATCGAAAGAAAACGACGCTACCTGCAGAAAAATGCTTTAGCCAAAAGTTGATGGTAGCACATCATGCCCCACATCAAACTCGGAAACTTTCGTTCAAGATTTTTTTTTAATGATTCACTACAAAACAAGCTATTAGTCATTATAGATTAAAATGGCTCACCCATACAAATATATGAAAAATATATGGTATTTTGTAATTCAATGCAAAGATTGAAAGATATTATATAAGATATTATACTAGGACTTATTTGCAACATATTTTATAGGGTATCGAATTTATACGGTGTGCCAGTTGGTTCAATTTTTAACTTTTTCACACTTTTTACAAAAAGTGGCGTGCCTTACTAAAGTTATGGCAGTTAAATCCATTTGTCAATCCTTTAAAATACAATACACGCCTATAAATCATCTTTCGATGGAAAATGTATAGCATTTAATCAAAAGAAAAAAAAAATACAAAAAATATTTTTGGAAGAAAATTATTCAAAAAATATAGTTAACATTTGGCGTGCCTATTTTAGAAAAAAACTACGTCAGAAAAAACCGTAACGTTCCAGCAAAAGAAAGAAAAAACAGCGAAAACACGTCATCTTCAATACATCAATCTTGGTGGAGTAAAATAAGGGATCTTCTTTGAAGAAAGTGCTATGCAAAATGAGTCTTTTAATTCGAATCATTTAAGGCTGAATACTTTCCACTGACAATATTTCCAAGCATGTATTGTATTTTGAAATAGTGCTCATTGGTTCATTGGCTATTACACAAAAGTAATTCATTTGTCCAAAGCACACTATTTTTAAAAAATGTCCCAACTCGAACATTGTACATTTTGGACACCCGGTTTATTAGTAAATTATGTTGCAAATAAGCCCTAGTTCTAGTATTAAATCATTGTTCGAATTACTAAACGCCCTATGTAAAGTCCCAATTGACCTATGTTGCTCATTTACGAACTTGACCTCACTTTTTACGTCCTGAGTACGCTGTAAAAATTTCAGCTTGATATCTTTTTTCATTTTTGAGTTATCGTGTTAGCAGACAGACGGACAGACAACCGAAAATGGACTAATTAGGTGATTTTATAAACACCCATACCAAAATTTTGTTCATAGCATCAATATTTCTAAGCGTTACAAACTTAGGACTAAAATTAGTATACCTTGCATATTACATATATGCATGATATAAAAAGCAGAAGAACGTTAAGGGTTTCCAAAATTTAATGTTTTATGATTAAAACATTTTTAAAGATAAAAAATTCATAAAGATTTTATCTTTCAAATATCCTTGATCTATTTTTCAAGTATTTATAAAAAAAATCTGAATTCGTATTCTCGTCTCTCATTGATTTATTCTCGTAGTCTAGCTTTTATCATCTTTCCGGCTATCATTGAATAGATTCCATATGACATTGGTAATTAGAACTTAAACCAACTATTTCTAATAAATCATTCTGGTAATCAAAAATGTATTTATCTAAGCTTTACAATCACTTCAATATCGCATTGCAAACAGATACAAGAGATAGCGAATGTATAGGTAGGTATTATGTACATATTACTCAGTACACATAATACATACATGCATGTATGTATACAAACGATATTTAGGACATTTCAATCAATGTGTAACATGTTCATAATCATTGACCCGTTCATTTCAATCAATTACTGTATGAGTTGTTTATCAATCTACATTAAATGTCTGTCTGTATGCTCAAAAACAATTTTTGTGAACATCAGTCTGTTGTATACAAATCACTAACTTCTTTTGATTTAATGTCCTGTGTCAATTTACTCTCGTACAAATCGTAGATCGTGTTCAGAGACGATAGTCAATGTTTTAAAAATTAAAAGAAATGAATTGAAATAATATTAAGAATAGAAGCTTACAATAAAGTGAACGGATAAACATATAAACAGAAATAAAACTGAAGGTAATAGTTTCCTCTGTTTAAGGATGTATGAGCATGGTAGTGGGGGCACAAATTTAAAAATAGATATTTTCAATTTTGATGATAAATTTATATTATTACTTGACGAAAGGTAAGAATAAAATTTTTCGATATCTGATTAATTTTCAAAATATCGAAAATTGAAAATTTTGTTTAATTATTTAGCTTTCGATGTTTCGAAAACCAAAACACATATCGAAAAATTTTATTCTTATTTTTCGTCTACATTCATGAAGTTATAACAAAATTCATCATCAAAGTTGAAAATAAGATAAAAATAATTTCAACACTTTTCTATTAAAAAGTTTTTTTTAAATTTGTTTTCATTCATTCCAAATGAAAATTATCAAAAACTTCCAAAATATGTCGTTTTTTGAGATTCCTCCATAAGAGCCAATGTATTTTATATCGATTTTTAATGACTTTTTTCTTAAAAATTGGCACGGTTACCTAAGCTGAAATTTTAACCACATATTCTTTGAGTAAAAGACTAACTACAAACAAATTTTGAGCCTTTAAATCAAACATTGTTGTCATGCTCATACATCCTTAAGGTGATTGTAAACCTACAGTATTGTAAAAATGTTTTGGTTTATTGCACGGTACATACATATAAACCAAATATGTCTTTTGTAGTCAAATAATGTGTTACTTTTTTAGCTTTACAATACCGCTCAACTTCAAAAATTTATAATATATTGTGTGCAAGTGCTGCTTATAAATTTGATAATATAGATAACTCTCTTCAATCATCAATACTCTTACTATAGTCGTCTCTGTTCATAAAATGATGGATCTTCGAATTTTAGTAATTAAATTAAAATTTTGTTTTTATATCATCGACAACCTTATATTTTTATGGTATTATCATAAAATACAAGATTGTCTAAATATTTTAGATAGTTTTTTATCACACTCTCTAGATTTTTTTATATAGAAATATCCAATTGAAAAGGATAATCTATATATGGCTCATTATTTTTCCAGCCAACGATAAAATAATAATAAAAAGCTCGATGGCATAGGAATTTTTGGTAATTTTTGGAAACTTTGTTAATCAGAAAATGTATTTATAAAGTTTTATTTAAATCCCTAGTATTATTTAATCCTTGCATATCTCCTTAAATTAGTTTGATCAAAAACATGTATGCTACCGTTCTTGGAACTCTTCTGGGAAAAATATCAATTAATTTTAATGTGAGCTTTCAATGGAAGATCAAATCAAAACAGCTCAACACAGGTTAATTCAACGAAACTTATATCAGATTGAGATATCTCCTGAGATTGCCTCTGTCAGGTAGAAAGCATTAAAGGCTGTATACATAACATATATTTCAATTGTACAATCCTCATGAAATATCTATAAGCTTAATTAATGTTATTTTCTTACACATAGGAATTCAATTAATTTATATTAATAAAAATAAAAATCTTAGGTTAAGATTTAAAAAATGTATTATCCTACTATTAGACACTTTGCGGACTGTGCAGTTTTTGTCATTGTATATAAAATCCCACCAAAAACATTCTGTAAAAAACTAGCCAAGTCTCAATGGAGCTGCTTGTTTATCTCTAAAAGGTAATGAAATCTATACAAATCGTGCCAAAGCTAAGGTTCCTTACTGCGAAATCTTTATTATTATAGTTTCTGTTGTGTGACTTGGCCGTGGACGTTGACGTTGTCTCAGATTGATGCAATGGTGGCATGGAGCACCTGGTTTTGTACCCTTGTGTACCCTTCAACGGCCAAGTCACACAACATTAACCATAATAATAAAGAAATCGCAGTAAGGAACCTTAGACTTGGCACGACTTTGTCTACATTTCATTACTTTTTAGAGATGAACAAGCAGCTCCATCGAGACTTGGCTAGTTTTTTACAGAATGTTTTTGATGGAATTTCACTTCTTTTTGTAGAAACGTGGGCATATTGATTTAATTTTTCAGGGTCACCAGGTACTCCAGATCTTCGATTATCCTAGTTTTTATATTTTTCCCTTTATGTAACCATTAAACTTTAACTCAGTACCAAATTTCAGCTCTCTGAGTTTATGGAAAGTACTAGTTCTATTCTGATGATCATGAGTGAGTGGGTGTCATAAATGCGAAACTTTGCTTTCGCTATTTTCGGAACTAAATGACCTACAGACTTGAAATTTTAAGTACTTGATCATAGCTTACTGGATGACTAAAATTTCTGCGTTCTGGTCTTATCCAGAGATTCTCAAATAGGGGCCTGAAAATGCGCCGAAATATATATATCATCGACAACCTTATATTTTATGGTATTATCATAAACTACAAGATTGTCTAAATATTTTAGATAGTTTTTTTTATCATACTCTAGATTTTTTGATATAGAAATATCCAATTGAAAAGGATAACCTATATGACTCATAATTTTTTCGACCAATTTTGAACGATAAAATAATAATAAAAAGCCCGATGACTTAGGAATTTTTTGTGATTTTTAGAAACTTTGTTTATCAAAAAATGTATTTATAAAGTTTTATTGAAATCCTTAGTATTATTCAATTCTTGCATATCTCCTTAATTCCAAAAATGTTTAATTGTTTTGTTTGATAAAACGTTTTTCATCTAATATGAATGAAGTAATTGTTGAGTAATTCAAATCAAGTAATTTGAATGTCAAACAGATCCATTATTGAAGCACCCCATATAGTTGTTATTGATACAAGAATGAAAAGGCGCAGGATGATGATGATATTGGAGAGGCCTATTCACAAGTAACTAGTGGTATGAGATTACATAGTGTTCACAGTTCTGTTATATAATATATACAAATGTTTGTTTAAACCACAATCGGCTTACATGAAACTATTCAGTTACTATTACATAAATATAATTAAAGTCGTCTATTGACATCATACAGGGTTTTCCAATAATTGCATTTCAAGTTGTTATTTTACAGTTTCATTGTTTTATGAAATAATTTTTGCTGAAATTTGAATGTATGAGATATCACTTCCCAAAAAATGTAAGGTAATACCGACTTGAAGCCTACAGCAGATAGAAAATTATTGAAATGTTAGGTAACTTCTCGCTTTGTAGTATATTTCTAAGAGGGATCCACACTCGTCGGTCAAGTATATGATATCAGTAACGAAAGTTTCTTTATTAGCTGTTACAGTTGATGGTTCTAAACTTCCAAAACTGCCTTAGGCTGTTTATGTAGAATTTGGTGTCAAAATTATTAAAGACAATGTACCTGGAGTAGGAAATGTACCTGGAGTAGAATCGAGCCACGACAGAATTTGATGTACTTCGTGGCCAGGGCAAAATAGAGCGAAAAATATTGCCATTGATATTGCGTTGGGGTTTTACTGTACATAAATTACAAGGAACTCCTTTAGATCAAGGTGTAGTTGATTTAAGTTCACGTATTTTTGCGAATGGTCAAGCCTTTGTAAAGTTGAGCCGGATTAGATATCTAGATGGGCTAATAATCAGTAGTTTAGATCACCGTAAGCTAATTATTAAATCCAATGATATTAACTCCCTCAATGAATTGACAAGATTGCGAAATTTACCGCCTTATAATCATAACTAAAAAGGGTAAAATAAATTTAAAAAATAAAAAAACCCGACTGAGTAAAAAGTAAACCAAACTTCATAAAAAATGAACTGAAAAGAAAAAACAAGTCCAGCAGTTTACATAGCGACTTTAACAGTCGGGACCCATTAAAGTCTATACCGGATCAAATCTTCCTAATAATGGATCCCGACTGTTAAAGTCGCTATGTAAACTGCTGGACTTGTTTTTTTCTTTTCAGTTCATTTTTTATGAAGTTTGGTTTACTTTTAACTCAGTCGGGTTTTTTGATTTTGAAAGTTATTTTTTTTATTACGACGTTACTAATCATTGATATAACTTAAAAAAAAAAGTTTTTAATGAACGCTGTTGATAAATATTTACGTATTCCTAAAAGAGGTACTAATAAAAACAAAACTATATAAACTAATTAAAGAAATCATAACTATTTTAATATACACTTTTCCTTAGGGAGATAATTTTCCAATCTCCCCAGTTGAACATAAACGTACATAAATGTAATTATAAAATTATAAAAACTTTTAATAATATTAATTCAATGTTGTTTAATTATTAAATTAAATCAATCAGAAAAGAATATTAAAATAATTATATCATTCATATACCTACAAAATGTTAGAATATGATTATTATCAGTAAACAAACAGTGAATAATTTACAGATATATTATAATATACGTGTACATTGATACACGTAATCTAATCTAATCTAATCTATAATAATATTCAGTTTCATAAATGATAAATGATATACAGTTATAAGCCAATATTACTGTTAATAATGTATTAATTTTATAAGTTTAACTCTCTAACCACGTTTTAAATTTACTATCAGTTTAATAATGATGTCAAATTTAAAGATGTAGTAGTCTACTATAGAAACTCATCTGATAACAAGCTTCAGTAACTACAGAAAGCAATAATAAGTCCTTTACTGTGGTGTAGCTACCCCTAAAGAATCTTGGAGTATAATAGCATAAATTAATCACATTTAAAATCTTCAAAAAAAAAAACTCAATTGCGAGTTTGACTCTCGCGGAAAGAAAGGATTTCTTCATGAATCATCTGTTAGGCTTTGTTAATTTGAACCAAAATTGTTTATGGTTTCAAAAAAAACTTCAAATAGCTTTTCATTTTAATGGAAAATTGCTAAATTGTTATCAATTTTTGTAAAATTGTGGCTCTAAACTCCATTGGGGAAATGAATTCTGCAGCCTTATTGTATATACTTGTGCTAACAAAAAGCTTTCCTTTGCTCGGAAATTTTAAAAAATAAATTATTATAATGTAACATACTTTTTTTCTTCAAAATTTAGACTCAATAGTTTCAGTAATAAAGGGGCAAAGTGGTCAATTAATTAATCCTAAACACTTTAACTATATTCCTCAATCGTTACCCTAAAAAATTACTCATAAAATAGGAATCAGATTTTCGCTAAGGTTTTCAACATTTATTAAACGTAATTTTAAATAGAATAACAAGCAGTTTTCTCACCATATTCACTAATTTAATCGGAAATTAATATTCACAATACCTTAACATAGACATAATTTTATTAATAACCATCAAAGAGTTAACTATATAAATTATTATACATATTCAAAAATTTATTATGAAATTATCGATAATATAAATATATGATTATAATCATTGAATTGGTATTATAGTGGAATCAATTTATTATAAATATGATAGTAACAAATTATCTACAAATAATAATTGCCGCTGTGTCACTGTAAAAAAATAATTAAGGGTTGATTTCTTAAAGTTGAATAAAGTAGAAGTTCATGACACAATACGCCCAGCAATTTTGATAAAAGTTTGATTCGAAATAATTCGAAATAGTTTTTAACCATGGTTCGAGTACCGAATCTATGAGAATCAAGTTTTTAACATTTTCGAGACTCACTGGATAAATTAAGCACTCAAGCACAGCTTGCATCTTGATTTTTCTTATTCTCAAACTTGGCTTTATCAATATTAAATGCAAATAATAAATTTTACAACAATTTATCGTTTTTTCTTCGTCCGTTAATAACAATATTTAATTTTTAGAATTATTTAACAAATTACATTGTTGATAATTATTCTTATAAGATGAAATTGTCGACCCAAGTGGATCAATTGATCCAAAGCGTACCACTCCCTGTATGTTGTGTATCTTGGATTGCGGATTCGATTTCCATTGTCGCAATAAAAATTAATTTAAATAGTTTAAATGGGCCGGTGTAGTGTGATAGTCTACCTTAAACTCAGCGTCTACTCAAAGAAATTAAAAACAAAAATTTTTGTTATCCTTGCCCTTCTCGAGGGTGAACATTTTTTTTGCTGAAATGACCGGAATTGATATCGGAATGAATTCTAAGCTAAAAGTGTTATTGAGTTTTAAACGTCAAATACAAATAATTAAAAACTTTGTTTTTGAAAAAAGTATACTGTACACTTTCGGAAGTACTGCAGATTGGAAACCTTTCTTCAACCGATGTATTCTTAATGAATAAAAGCCTATTTTGAAAGGTGCTTATATTTACAATGTATTCTTTAGAAAATTTCCAGTTTACTAAATGAATATTCACGTAAAGGTTAAAGTTATGTATTCACGTAAATTATATTTTACATAACATTTAACAAATATTTTTAACTTTTTAGTCAAATATACTATTAAGTCAATTATAGTTAAAGACTATAATTTTAATGTTACTCATATTCACCGAGCTTATGACAGACCTCATGATTTTGTAGAAATCAAGAACTACCGAAATTTTCGACAGTTTAGAACATTATGAAAATTTTTTATGAATTATTGTTTGAAATTAGAATCTGTTTAAAATCTCGTGAATGAAATTGATTCTACTATAAAATAGGTATTTCGTTAGTTATTTTATACTTGAACTAGCTGTGAACTACCCGCTTTGAGGGCAACATCCCCACTTGCACCCCTCCCTTCACATTTCCTTGCGTGGGATAACAGTTTTGTAATATGCACGTCATGCTCTTTTATTTGATACCCCACTTAGGTATATTTGTAAATATTCGATAATTCCTTCCCACTTTCTCGCTACACCTTTCTACCCTCCGAAGGTTAAAAGTAGATAAAAACAATAGATCTTTGAAGCTGGTTGTATATCGTGTCAATATTTTAGCTTAATCGATGCACAACTTTTTTAGTTTTTTAAGCATATCCCTTTCAACCCCTATTTCAACCCCTTACTCTACTATAATATGGATGTATTATATATAAAAACCTTCCCCTTGAATCACTCTATCTATTAAAAAAAATCGCATCAAAATCCGTTGCGTAGTTTCAAAGATTTAAGCGTACATAGGGACATAGGGACATAGGGACAGAAAAAGCGACTTTGTTTTATAATATGTAGTGATATGGAAGTACTAAATTTGTAATGAATTGATAAAATTATTATTATTATTATCTTAATATATTCGATCATAATTTAATTATGTTCCATTGACAAATTAATAATCATTTTAATAAATAATCATTTTCGTTTAAAATGATACTTAGAAAATTGAATATTTCAAACGTGAAGAGACTTAACAACTAAACAACGGTTTTTTATTCTTAATATAAATAAATAAGTAAATATAAAGCATTTAAAATAATTCGAAAATAAATGTCGTATACCACTGCCCTTTGCCCGCTCGCTCTTCTTGGCGCGTCAAATTGGCAAAAAGAACGGCAAAAGACATTGGAAGCATTAAGATAAAAACGATTAACTTATTCAATTCAGGTTGTTAGTCAATTGACCAATATAGGCAGAGATTAAATGTTGACACAGGAAAAACAACGAAAATGGTTCAACAAAAACTTCCATTCCTGTTTTGTATAAAATTTTCGGGATAAAACTAAAAGCAGATCAATTTTTTTGGCGTTAAAAATTTAAACGATTCCGTTGTTCCGTTAGTGAATCATTGATTCATTTATTAAATCGTTGATTCAAAGAATCAATAATTTAGAAAATAATGATTTAGAGAATCAGTTTAGTTTAGACAACTGCGTTATAGCTATCTTGTTCTTTCATTCGCAGCACTGGCAACGTGGACAATGCTAACTTTGGGGGATATGTACTCTTCCTTATGAAAATAAACAAGGACACGGTACATTTATCCTATCTGTTAGACTGAGAATGGATTATTTTTAATTATTAACTGTTGTTCGCGTTAGACCATAAACAAAAAACTAATAAAATTCAATTTTATTTTTTTTTTGTATCAATAATACGATAGTAACTAAAACTACAATCTCATTCAAACGTAAATTTGATTGTTAAACAAAATAACCTGCATTGTTTGCAAATGAAATAAAAATTATATGGGTATATATATATATATAGCACGGCATTGGTTAATTTCATGCATTAATAGGAAGTCGTTGATGAAATGTCACACATCTTTTTAAAAATATCTATAAGGAAATGAACTTGTGTCAGTTGTAAACATAATAATAGAAAAGCCAGGCCATATATTGCATATAGATAACAGGACAAAATGGACAAAAGTGAATGTCTCTCCTCTATTGCCCTTCACAACTTTTGGCTAAACTATTTTTTTTAAGCTATCGTGTTTTCTTTCGATTATATGCAATTACTAGCTGTGAACTACCCGCTTTGCTGGGCAACATCCCCACTTGCACCCCTCCCTCCACATTTCCTTCCGTGGGATAACAGTTTTGTAATGTACACGTCATGCTCTTTTATTTGATACCCCACTTAGGTATATTTGTAAATATTCGATAATTCCTTCCCACTTTCTCGCTACTCCTTTCTACCCTCCGAAGGTTAAAAGTAGATAAAAACAATAGATCTTTGAAGCTGGTTGTATATCCTGTCAATATTTGAGCTTAATCGATGCACAACTTTTTTAGTTTTTGAAGCATATCCCTTTCAACCCCTATTTCAACCCCTTACTCTACTATAATATGGATGTATTATACATAAAAACCTTCCTCTTGAATCACTCTATCTATTAAAAATAGCATCTAAATCCGTTGCGTAGTTTCAAAGATTTAAGCGTACATAGGGACATAGGGACAGAAAAAGCGACTTTGTTTTATAATATGTAGTGATGATATAGTTTTAATAAAAAATGTTAGTTTTTTATGAGATTCAACTTTATAATTTAAGGTGTTATTCTATTATTCTATCTCTTACTCTTAAGGATTTAAATTGATTATTAAAGCAACCCGATGAACTACGTCCTATCTATACAACCTTTTTTTTCAGTTATTTTTTGATTGGTTTTCTACAAAACGAGCTATTACCCATTATAGATTCAAATGGTCCAAGCTGTACGTGAATTATTTACTTGTGTTCCTGTGAGACAGTATGTGTAGAGGTGCAGTAACAGAAAAAAACTCGGTTTATAACCTTGGATATACAATCGGTAAAAAGCCCACAAGTTTTGATTTGATTGCTTAAAAGTAAATTTGTTATCAATGGAAAAAAATGTTCAAACAAAAGTTTGAAGCCTTTTTTTAAGCTAATTTTATTGAAAATTTTTCATTCTCCCCAGAGAGGGGCAGAAATGTGTTTTGCCTTCCGTTTACAGAATATTAAAGTGGGTACCCTTTTAAAAATCAGCCTGTATTTGAAGTAGTTGCAACCTTTTTAGAATGAACAGGACCTTGGATTGGATTCTAAATAAAAAAATCCCAGTCAAAATAACAACTTCGTTTTTGCAATATTTTTTTATGAATATTTCAGATTTGAAAATTTTTTGGTAAAAACACTCCGATAGAAACATAGAATTTTCTCCACTTACATCACCTTGAGACTATAAAATAACGCCCGTGACATAAGAAGTACTGTTCACTAGTGTGGTAATGAATTCATAACCACACTAGTACTGTAATTAATTCATTATCACTACTCCAAATTACTGTGAACATGTAAACTTAGAACAAGTAACTATTGTAACTTTTTACTATTGTAACTTTTTCAACTTTCACTAAGCCATGACAAATTTTAAATAATTACTATCGTTTATTTTCACATTTTAGAGGCCTAGGAAAAGTTTTGTACGATACACATGTGATAACGCATTATTAGCGTACTTCTGCGCTTGTCCAACTCGTGATAAGCACTCTTTGTGCCAAAGTCGCAAGCGTACGCTAATAATGCTGTTATCCCACTAGTATCGTAGATAACTGTTTTGAAACATATTAAAATAACTCGACAACTTGTTATTGTCACGTCGTGTCGTCTCGAACTCAATACAGTTTATTATGTAAAATGAAATTAATGATCAAATAGTAAAAAAAAACTTTGTATTTTTCAACAATCCATCTGCATAAATCGAACAGAAATCTAAATAATCGTTTCAAGGTAGATACTATAAAAATATTGCGCACAAATTGAATACATAAAATGAGTGTATTATTTTTACGATCGAAACAAGGTGAATTTTTTGTAATTTGAATTCAAATCGCATTTCAAATTGAATTTAAATTTAAACATTAAAAACAAAACACAAGAATGGAAAAAAACAAAACTACAAAACACGCATTATTAATTCTTTGTACCTTCTTCAATACAAAAGTATAGTTTTTGTTCTAACATTATTAAACATTATTTATAAATTATACAGAACGGTTCAGTAACTAACAATTCACATTATTCACGCGTGTTAAAATGATGACTTTAAGAATGGTATCTCTCGTAGCCCAATGCACTCACTGTATATGGAATCCTTGTGGTGAGGAAAAAGAAAAACATCCCTATCTCTATCTCTATCTCTATATATTGTAAATGCGAAAGTCAGCATGTTTGTTTGTTTTTTATGCTTTCACGCTAAAACTAGCGGTTTTTAATGAAACTGTACAGCAATATAGCTCATACTTCATAATAACACATGAGATATAATTTATAAACATATATTAATTTAAAAAAAATTAAAAATGAATTTAATTTGACATTACCATAAATTACAGATTTCTGTAAAAGTAGTCATTTGACATTACCATAAATTGCAGATGTCAAAATTGTCAATATAAAATATTTCACGGCCATCTTTTCTGATATACTCAATGAATAATTACGACTATTATACATTTCAGAAAATGGAAAACCATACATATATTTTAGCTGCGTAAAACAATCATTACCATTATTTCGAGTGCTATAGCAATATTTTTAAATTTTTGCTTTTAAACCCAGCGAAGCGTTTGGGTATCACTCTAGTATATTAAAAAAGTTAAAGTAAGGATGTTTGTTTGTTTGTTACGCTTTCACGCAAAAACTACCGAACGAATTTGAATGAACTGTACAACTATAGAGCTCATACATCAGAATAACACATGAGCTATAATTTATAAAGACATACTTTAAAAAAAAAAAAAATTAAATTTAATCTGACATTTAGCTGCTCCATCTATGATTATCATTTTGAACCATAAATGAAAGATTTATGTAAAAATTTAATATAGTAAAAGTCAAACAATTCGTGGCCTTCTTTTCTTATCTACTGTGCATATATTTTAGCTGTGTAAAACACCCTGCGAATGTTATGGAACGAGGATAAGTGAGATCAAGAGAGGTGGAGGCTTTTAAGCGGTGGTTTTTACTTTTGAGCTCAGTGAAGTGGGCGAGTATCACGCTAGTTTTATCATAAGTGTTAGGAATTTTCATTTCAGTGTCATTTTTGAGTTCAAATTATTTCTAAATAAAACGTTGTTTTTAATCACTATTTAATTGTTTTTTACATTTTATCTTTAAAATAGTATTTGTTTTACGCCCATAAACATACGGAAGCAAAATTTTTATGATACAAAAGAAAAACTTTTTCAAAACAAATTAATATGCACAAAAAGTAAAAAAATAACGATAATATAATGTAGTTAAAATTATTGTTATTTTTGGAGTCGGTTTCAGCCAAGGAAACAATTCGGACAGAACAGTTTGCTAAATTAGCTTGGCTGACACCAACTCCAAGAATAACATTGATTTAAATAACGTTATATTATCGTTTGTTTTTTTTACTTTTTGCGCATATTAATTTGTTTTGGAAAAGTTTTTTTTTTTGAAGTCGGTTTTCTTTTTGTTAAAAGTTTTTTTTATTTTCTGATTTTTAATGAATCTGAAGTACACTAACTAATTTGTCACCAAAAAAAGAATAATCGAAATCGCTTGGCGTGATATTGAGTTATTCGTCCTCTTGTCATACATACTTAATGCAAATTTAAGACTTTTATGTTTTTCTCATGGATGCCGTTGTCAGAACTGGACCAATAGGAAACGACACCACACGGGAAGCACCAGCTTTCAAATAGATATAGAATCGTCTAAATCGGTTCAATCAGTCGAAAGTTCTGAGGTAACACACATTAAAAAAAATACAGTCGAATAGATAACATCCTCCTGTTTTGTTTGAAGTCGCATTGTCTTCAACTTCGACTTCTACTTCGCATTATCTTCGATGTAGACTTGCGCTTAAACAAAATAATTCAAAAATATTTCCTTTGAATTACCAACGCTTTAGCTTTTTTGAAACAAATATGAAAGGAAATATCCGGGATCGATTTATTGTAAAACTTTCTCTAAAATATTCCTCTAAATTTATCATGTTTTATTGTCCATCATCTCAATAAAATGAGGCAAAAGAGGGAATTTTTTTTACTTTAATGACTACGTTTACTGTAGAAAATAACGAAAATGATTTCTCTGCAATAAGTTGTTTTAAAAACGAATTCTGAAAGATTAAAAACATTAAATTCAATATTTTTTAAATAAATTTTCTTGACAGCGTCATCTTCCTCGACCTTCCAATACAGTTATGATTGCCTATTCCAATACAGTTGTAATTTTGTGTGTCTGTCTGTCTGTATGTGGCATCGTAGCGACTAAACGGATGAACCGATTTGAATTTTTTCGGTTTTGTTTGAATAGTAATTCAATGGAGAGTGTTCTTAACTATGTGTCAAGTATGAATTTAGGGTTCTGTACCCGAAAAAACTAAAAATTGGTGATGATCTTCCAAATCGGCTCGGTTTGGAAAAGGCGTTAAGGAAAAAGCAATTTAATAAAGAATGTTCTTAGATATGTTTCAAGTGCGAATTTAGTGTTCCGTACCCGTAAAATTTGTCGGTTTTTTTTTATAATTTTGTAAATTTCACTTATTATATTTACATTGAATTAATTTAATAAAAATTATGGAAAGCACACTGAAAAGTGGTTAAAATCATTGAGAACAAAATAAAATAAAGAAATGTTATACTTATTGATTTCAATTATTAATATTATACATCATCCTCATTTAACTTTCTGATCAATAATTATTTCATATATGCTCCTTATTATAGTAATTTATTTATTTAAGTTCTTTAAGTTTGAAGATATGATCTCGAATTCATAAATAAAATATATATTTAATACTTAAATTTAAATTCATTTCTGTATTGTTTCAAACAAACATTTCTGTATTGTTTTTCATCATTCTTGAGTTAAATTGGTGAAACAAAAGACCAAATTTTCAAAAACACTTTTTATACCATCATTATATGAAATATATTAAGGTATACTAAGTTGAGTCCCAAGTTAACGTTTAGGTGTTACGCCTTAAAATATTGGTGCTACGAACAAAATTTTGATATCTATAATTGTTCATAAAATCACCTAATCCATTTTTGGTTGTCTGTCCGTCTATCTATCTGCCAACACGACAACTCAAAAACGAATAAAGATATCAAGCTGAAATTTTTAAGAGTGCTCAAAACATAAAAAATGAGATCGAATTCGTAAATGAGCATTATATGTCAACTGGATCCCTCCCGTAGGACCAATCCTGTAAACCGTTGGAGGTAGAAAAAAAGTTTAAATATAAAAAATGTTTCTCAAAAAAAAAATAAACAATTTTTATTCATATTTAATGACTAAAAGAGTTTATAAAATCAACGTAATAGGGTATTATCGTTAGTCAAAAATAAACCATGAAATTTGAAAAAAATTAAAATTTATGTAAAAATATACTTAAATATTCTGATTTCGGGTCATAAAAGCACATTTTTCTTTTAAAATATTAAAATTAAAAATAATTTTTAAACTGTATATCACGTGACCTAAAATGCGGGTAAGTCCTGCTGTGATTTCATAGCGGTATGAGTCATAGACTATTAGTTAGTTCAGTGTAGACAGTTGAACTAACTAATAATATATACATAGATAATAAGTATTTATATTTATTATAATCAGATGTCTATGAATATATCTGTCAAACTTATTTGTGTTATTTCGTATAGTGATACCCATATTACGTCATCAAATTGGATGCCCGCGTTTTTGACAGTTTAAAATAGGGTTAAAATTTAATTTTAGTTTTTGACAAGAAAATGTGTGTACTTTTCCGAAATAAATTTTTGGTGGCTTTTTATTAGCAAAATCAACATTTTGAAGTACTTTTTCAAAAATAGTGGAATACCCTATTATGGCGGCCTTGAGGCTGCCTTTTATTTGGTTTTCAAAAGTATTTTTGTTTTTCAAGAATGTTTCACAAGACCACTATAGTCGAAGCTATCTGAAAAACAAAAGTTTTCAAACAAAAGTTGTTATTTTTTTAACCCCCGAACTTAAAAATAGGGGTGTTTTAAGTTTGACCGCTATGCGTGTGTGTCTGTCTGTAATTGTTAAACAAAAAAGTAATCTTGTGATTCTTTCTCTAGGTGCTCTGAGGGAATTTGCTTAGCTAACGTAGCTCCTGCCCTACGATTTTTTTTACAGATAGATAAAGTGAAACCTACATTTAAGAATGCAAGTAAGCAAATCAAATGCTTAATCTATGAACATCAGAATGTGAGAGGAAAAGGAAAAAAAGTTACTGGATGGAAACTTTGTGATAACTATTATATTTGAAATGAATTGCTGATTAAATATAATATTTTGCCCAACAATTTTTACTCTAAAACGAAGCGACATTTGATTGATAATTAAAACTGATTAAAATTGATTCACTTGCCAATAACTCAACCTTTAAGCATTTTTTGTGTGTGTTACTATACCTGTGCAGCAAATAGGCGAAAAGTAATCTAATAACGAATATATTGATAAAACTGCGAACTTAGTGTGCTCGAACATATACAAAAAAGGCTAGCGAACAATTTTTGAAATTTAAACCAGTCAACGATTTGTGTAGACCTAATTGTAAGGTAGCCAAGTAACAATGAACATTCTGATAAACTTTAATTCTGATAACTTTAAATTCTGATAAACCTTTAAAACCCGTATCTACATTAGCTTAACATTGAATATTTTTTTTGTCCTCTCCCATACTCAAGAAATGGATGTGTCTGCAGTCTGAAAATTGATTTTGAAAATAGTTTTGTCGAGTGTAGGATAAAATAAATTTTACGTTTGTCTTTAATTCATTTTCTCATAATAGTAACAAACAAAACGGATATTTATCTATTCTAAGCTCAAATAGGTACTCGGAAAAAATACACCTGGAAATAATAGCGACTAAAAATAGACCCGGAAAAAATCAGGGACGGAAAAAATTGAACCGAAAAATTGATTGGGAAAAATAGATACGAAAATATACATACCAAACATATCTGAAATTGATTTTTGATAACTCTGATTACGAGTTGGTTAGGTTGAGTTTGTCGGCTATAGAGGAGTTGATTGCCTTCTGAAATTTTTAGCCCTTGCGTTCAAAAATAAACGATAATCAACCGATATTTTCCTTGTGTAAAGAAAATTGTTGAGTGTTGATTCTGACATATTTGTGATACATGTTGATTAATTTATGAAGATAATTTAAAATGAAAAAGATTTATGAATAAAAATTCGAGTCGAAAGAAAAAATTTACGATTTTATTAATATTTAACACTCATTACTATCAAATGCATTCTTATCAGTTACTTTTTTCTGGTGTTTCTTTCCGTATTCTTTTTATGAGTCTATCTTTTTCAGTCTAGTTTTTTTGAGTCTATATTTTCCAGATATAAGGTGATTTTTTTATAGCGTGCTCATGACATAGAAAGTGAGGTCGAGTTCGTAAATGAGCAACATAGGTCAATTGGGTCTTGGGTTTGTAGGACCCATCTTGTAAACCGTTAGAGATGTTAGAAAAGTTTAAGTGAAAAAATGTTCCTTATAAAAAAAAAACAACTGTTGTTTGAAACATTTTTTCGTAAACATCACTCTTTACCCGTGATAGAGCAAATTGTATAGTATGTATCTTTCTTTATATAACGTAAAAATACAAACGATTGCGTGATCAACACTGCCTTTACATGGTATTTCTACAATTAACTCATTCAGTTGTTTGTTTTCACTTGTATTCATTATGATTCTCGTAGGTAATTAAAAATCTAGTTCATTGGTTGTCAAAAATTTGTTCAGTAACGGTTCTCTTAAGTCTATATTCGGAGAAACTTTATTTGGAAAATTTTGGAACAATTTACAGTTCTTCAAAACATTTGGTAGGTACTGGCTGGTTTTATCCTTAATGGTACAGTAAATCTGGCATTTTGACTGGAAAAAATTACAATAGTGGATCTGAGGTTATAGATCGTTAGGGGGGCATGTAAATAACTTTAAAAAAAATTAAGAGAATTTTTCGTTCCGCTGTTTTTGAGAAAATCCAAAAAAATGGGGAAAAAAATTTGGAATGCGTTTTTCTCGGAATCTATTGATTTAAGGGAAAAGTTTTTCAAATAAAAAATGTAGAAGACACTGTCAGCTATATTTTATGTCATTGGAGCAACGTCATACGAGTTAAATTACAAAAAGTAGGTGGCGTTAAAGTATCAAAAAAAGGGTTTTCCACGGTTTTCATTAAGAAAAAATGATTTTTTTGTAAAAGTGTAAATGAAAAAGTTGTTTGACTCAAAATTAGCTTCAACTTTTAATTAAAACAATTTTTTTTGTAAAACTTACAGTTAGTTATTTACATGCCCCCCTAACGATCTATAACCTCAGAGTCACCATTGTAATTTTTTCCAGGTCCGGCCTTTTTTTCGTCTATATTGACTGAATCATAAACTGTATCTTATTTCTCCAGGAAATCATTATTATTTCACTTCCACTGGTACTTACTTGTGCTGCAAATATATCCTTAGTAAATATTTATATTTACGTTACATTCGTGTTCTTTTATCATTACAATATCACTTTCTTCCACGCTTATTCTTAATTCCATGATCAAACTGAATCCAACAACTAGCAGATGTCGCTACGTCTTTTCCAAAGTTTATTTTGAATGCATAGCTTGTAAAGTTTACAATAAAACTGTAACACATTGTATGTATAAATAGTAGATACAGTGTAATAATTTCTCATTCTCTTTAAAATACAACATTAATTCAAAATGTTTCGTTCCTTCATTGTTGTTTGTAACACCCCCAAATGACATACCCGGACACGGAGTGGTACCCGATGCTTGTTTTCGCTATATCGTATGTTATGTTCAGTGAACGTACAAAACTATCATAATATAGTTTTATACACCAAACACATTATAAAATAGCATTATTGTTTTCTTTGTCAGATCAATAGTTGAATATAATTATTTATTTCAAATACTCAACTACCTACTTAGACCAAGAAACGAAGGAATAGAATTCGAAAAATTTGAGCAGTAAGTCGGATTTGAATGCGGTTTTCGGCAGTCGATTCGTCAATTTTATGACCTAGTCTGATTTATAAGAAATTTAAAATATGCAATTAACATAATTAATATGCATTTTATAATTGCACTAGCTGTGAACTACCCGCTTTGCTGGGCAACATCCCCACTTGCACCCCTCCCTCCACATTTCCTTGCGTGGGATAACAGTTTTGTAATGTACACGTCATGCTCTTTTATTTGATACTCCACTTAGGTATATTTGTAAATATTCGATAATTCCTTCCCTCTTTCTCGCTTTACCTTTACATCCTCCGAAGGTTAAAAGTAGACAAAAACAATATATCTTTGAAGCTTGTTTGTATATCGTGTCAATATTTGAGCTTAATCGATGCACAACTTTTTTAGTTTTTGAAGCATATCCCTTTCAACCCCTATTTCAACCCCTTACTCTACTATAATATGGATGTATTATACATAAAAACCTTCCTCTTGAATCACTCTATCTATTAAAAAAACCGCATCAAAATCCGTTGCGTAGTTTCAAAGATTTAAGCGTACATAGGGACATAGGGACAGAAAAAGCGACTTTGTTTTATAATATGTAGTGATTATAAATTGACCGTTAATATTAAATTCGGTTAATAGTGATGAAAATGATTTCAAACTTGAAGGTTTTTGGGGTCGTTGAACACGAATATCGCCACATAATTGGTCGTAGAGGTACCTGGTGCAACGGTATCCCCGTTGAATCCAGTAGTTTTCGAGAAATTAGTCATATAATCAGTCCAAACTCGTTACACGGGGGTTTTTGGGGTCGTTGAACACGAATATCGCCACATAATTGGTCTTAGAGGCACCTGGTACAATGGTACCCCTGCCTCTTCCTGGAGTTTTCGAGAAATTCGTTATTTAATCAGTCCAAATTCGTAATTAATAGAATAACAAATTATCAAAATATAAAATAAGACACGAAAACTCCAGGAGGGGATACCGTTGCATCAGATACCTCTGAGCCCAATTCTATCACGATATTCGTGTTCAGCGAACCCAAAAACCCCTCAGTAACGAGTTTGGCCTGATTATACGACGAATTTCTCGAAAACTCCAAGAGGCGACGGGGATATCGTTTCACCACGTACTTCTGAGTCCAATTCCGTTACGATATTCTTGTATAGCGACCCCAATCCCCGGGTAACGAGTTTAGACTGATTATATAACAAATTACTCGAACACTCCACTAGACGATGAGAAACCGTTTACCCTGAGCACCAGGTACCTCTGAGACTAATTCTGTGACTAATACGTGTTGAGCGACCCCAAAAACCTCCGTGTAACAAGTTTGAAATGATTTTTATCAATATTAACCGAATTGTGAATTTTATATTAACGGTCAATTTTGAATGCAATTATAAATGCGTATTAATTATGGTAATTGCATATTTTTAATTTCTTATAAATCAGCTTAGTTCATAAAATTTTCTGACGCTCTGACGAATCGAATGCCGAAAATCGCATTCAAATCCGACTTACTGCTCAAATGTTGATCATTTTTTGTGCTTCGTTTCTTCGTCTAACTATACAGTAGTACTATTGTAGTAGGTACTAAATAGTGAAAACAAATACATTTACAGCAGTCTTGTTTTCTAATTTACATTGAATCGAATCGAATCGAATCATCTGTCGATGTGTCCTAGTCCATTTTATTGTATGTTGTTTGTTGTATGGTACTGAATGTGCCCTATAAACATGTGCGATTGTGTATTTTCGTTTATGGTTTTATGGTGATGGAATAATAATTTTTATTAGCCAATAATATAAATGAGTATTTGGACTAGTTTTTTGTTTGCTTCTCTGTTTATTTATTTATTTTAGTTCGGTTGATTTTCACATTAATATCAAACTTGTTTGTCCTTTATTCAGCAACTGTTATTTTTACCCGACTGCACGACGTAAAAAACTGGTAATGTGTTTATCAGTCTATATGTTTATGTGTGTTTCTTTGTGCCTCAATAGAGACCAAACGCGTGACCCGATTTTGATGATTTTTCGGTCAATTAATTTTTCTCAATCTTGAGAGAGTCACTGAAGATATGGCAGTATTCAAACAGCAGACACCATATTGAGAAAGATAAACAAATATAAATAGGACGAATAATGTTTAGGAGGATATCGTTGAAAAGACATATCGATTGACGTAATTCAATTGTTATATTCATAAAAATCAGCTAACGTGTTTGGTTTCTAGAGCTCTACAAATTAACCAAATATGCATACAAAGATTGAAAATGAAAGTCGACGAAATATTCTAAATGAGGAATCATTGATCAGGTAATGCAAATCCTAAGTAATTGATGTAAAATAATAACTATGTTCCTTATCGCACGATATTTGTTTACTGGTTGGGAATTAAAGACATCAAAAAGCGACATCTAGGTTACTTAGGAAACTAAAAAACTTTTTCAATCTATTCAGGTTGTCATGGATATCGAGAAAATGCAAAAATCTTTCTATAACTGTCAATTTGTATTTTGGTCAAAATTTTATGTTTTATCATTAAAAAAATTGAGCTGTGAAAGTTATCAGAAGTTAAAAAAACAGACATAATTTAAAGTAAGTACAATGCTTTTTATGTTAAGTCATAATAAATGTTCTCAGCAATGAAACGTAATGTACTCACATATTGGGTTGACTATAGTATACTAAATCAGAATTATGCATTTCTTAAACTAATACTACAATTATTTCATATTGTTAAAACTTAAAGTAGCTATAAAATTAAATTATTTAAAGAATTAAACAAGTATTTGACTTCTAAAATTAATACCTTAAATTTTCAGGAAAAAATAAAAAAATTTTTTTTTTGCTTCTCCTCGCAGTGCATAACCTTACTTCTTTAATAAATACTTGAACATAATACGTTCATTGGAGGAGTAGTTTTTTGGTAATATCTGACAGTTTTTTTGCTAAAATTTAAAAACCTGTTAAAAACAAAACCTCTCCTATGCACTCCGTGTTAATTATTCCAATTTCTCTATTATCTCAAGATAGAGACGATCAATGGACTTTGTATAACTTGTGATTTTAATTCTATTATAATGGCCATACTATCATTTCACTATTCCCATATTTGCCATTTTATTTTTCCCATTATTTATGTTCACAACTACTCTAACAGATAATTGATAATTGAGAATGTGAGATGTGCACATTCAAAAGTTTTACCAAATTAAATAACAATTTTCACAATTAATTTACCATATGCGAATTACGCACAAAATTCTGTATCCTTAATAATTAATTATTCAAAATAATATTTATTCTTTCCATTACCTGCCTTTTAAATAATGTTTATAATTTTTTAATATAATTAAGTAATGAAAAATACGAGTTACACACACGTGAACCCAAGTCCAAAAAAACATTTTCATTAATTTTACAGACATCATGTTTAAAATTACAATTGCACGATAAATTTTTTGTTAATTGTTTGTTTTGGTGAGGTACGGATGAGGGTGAATCATTTCCTTATGTGGAAAATTTAATTTTCAACCTATTTTAATTCCATTGAATATATAAAATATAATTTTAATATTTTTTTGTCTTTTGTTGAAATAGGCGAAGGTTATTTAAAGTAGAAGAAAATTGGTATTTATTAGGTACTGTGTGTGTAATAAATTTTTTAACTGAAGGCAATTGGGTTCTAATATTGGGCGTTTAAGTTTCCATTTTTTATTTTTTCTAGATAATTCTAAAGTTGAAGAATTTTAAAAGAACTTTTCAAAGACAAACGAAAATACCCGGAAAAAAAAGTTCGTCAAACATCGTTGTGACGTAAAAATGTTAATTGAATAGTATACAATGAATGCAATTATTAATTAACATTATGAGGCTAAACGATCTCTTACGACAAGTTTTTCTTGGGACGTATTTGTTTCTCTTGAAAAGTTTTTAAAACTGTCTGTAATTTAAGAATTATAATAAACAAATAATAAATAAAAACAGTTTTGTTATAAAACATATGCAATCTTTCCATTTTTGTAAAAAAAATTCTGTTCAGCAACCCAATTCTCTAACTCATCTTACCGATATTTTACAGGAATGAAATTAGAAAACTGGTTTTCAGAATAAACCACACAACCTACTTTCCTTTGTAATTTTGATCCTTCGGTATAAAATACCACACTCTTTGGTTTAACCAAGCCCTCATTCTATTCCTGTCTGGTGGGTATCGTTACCGAGAACTTATTCTCGAAGCTGGCGTACGACGTAGTCGACAGATCTTCGAATTGTAAAACCTCGTTAGACCCGAATATGATCGTAGTATGTCGTTCAGCACGGTGAAACCAGATTCAGCCTTAGAGCCCAAAGCTTTCATTGGACAGGGGGTACATAATAACCTCAAACTCTTTCAATGTTGTTATCCGTGCACATCCCGAGATTAAAGATGACTGAAATGTATAGCCAGTGACCCATTTAAGGATTAAAAACACACCGTTTGCCTTGACACTTTTACTGTTATACAGCACCATGATTGCCTTTGAAGCTCGTTCCAAGACGTTGGATCCCTAGAGAAGCTTTCGATACTGGATAGTGCGAAGATATTTGGCTTTCGTTGAAATACTATTGCGGACGCTTCCGCTTTTTGGAGGTTAATGGAGGGTGTTTTGTATTTCCTTGTAAAAAGAACAAGCTCGGTTTTGTTTATATTTAAGCCCAAGGCCAGAGCTGGAGCACTGTATCGCATTTGATAACATTTTAAGAAATTTCTTCGAAGCAGCAATCGCTACATTGTCTGCATGCGCAATTAGCATGAATTTTATCTATCTACTCTAAGGAGATTATCTTAGGAGGCTATCTACTCCTAGGAGAAGCTCATACATCGAAATCCGTGTTCCCAAGAATGAGTGAAAGTACATCACCATGTGGCGTTATTCATCAAGATACCTCTTAGGCTTTGTTTGGTGGCCTACTTTGTCTCGATTTAATACTCTTTGCGAGATAATACCTGTTGTTTGCCTCCATTTTCAGGTGGGAGGAATTTTTTTTTTATTTAATCGATGTTTATATTTCAATATTGAACCACTACGTCGGCGCAAGGCACACTTGGTATTGCTTCAAATATTTGGAGGAAATAAAAGTTCAAAGATCGGACATGACTCCGAGGCGAACAGTTATTGGACTTTAAACTATCCAATATGCTGAGGCACAAGAATGTATTTAAAAATTAATGCATAAAAGATTCTATCGTATAAGTTGAAGGTATTCAGTGATTCGAAAGATTTTCTTATAAGATGACTGAAAGTTCATACTGTCGAAACAATTCCAAACGCTTTTTTGTTGTAAGTATTACCCATTTACAATTTTCGTCACATACAAACTTCTTTGCTTGATTCCATATTTGGTTAAACGGCAGATCACGATTTTAAATTCTATGAACGCATGTTTTTACACTGTATATGAAAACTTATAGATAACTTTGCAACGAACTAATTTTTGGATCCTCGAAGGTACACCAAGTAGAACCCTCTTAAAAATTCACATTTTCCCCTACGATTCTTATTGTTAAATGTTTTCTATGGAAATGAGATTATATCTTTTCATGCTTTTGAACATATGAAATATTCGCATAAATAGGAATCAAGATGATGGACCGTTGGAAAAGTTGCCAAGGAGTCGACACTACCAAAAAACACTTTCTTAAAATAAGCTCAATTATCTGAAAAATTTTCAGCCTTCTAGCTCAGTCTAGAGGAGCTTTGAGGGTTCGAGTAAAATAGGAGGGGTGGTCTGGAAGGTTGATTACCACAAAAGGCACTTTACACTAACCTACTTTACATTTTCGATTTTCAACGGCCAAATCTTTAGTAGCGTTTTGTCTATTAAACAACCCTATATATATTTTTTTCTACTTTTACAACACTTTGATTATTGACTGTTTATTCTGATACACCCGGTGTATATAAGAATTAAATGTCTTTTAGTGCCTGCAAAACGGATTTATAACGCATTCAAACTCCACCCCATTGACCTTTCCTACAAGAAATCTGTTTTTTCGTGGAAAGCATGACTTAAACAATTTCATTACATCAACTAACAGACGTTATTCGAATATTACCCAACGATTTATTTTCATTGGCGTTGCCGGAATAAATCTAAGTTGAGGAAGATAAAATATTTTTCGGGTAGGAAAAAGGCTGGAGATTGATTTCCAACAACGATTCTTTGAAAAAATGTCTACAAAAATAGTCATCATTTCATAAAGTACTAGAGTGATACCCACCCGCTTTGCTGGGTTTAAATGTAAATATTGATAAATATTGCTCTCGCTTATCCCCTTTTTATAACACTCAAAATAATGGTAAAGATTGTTTTACACAGGTAAAATTCATGTATGCTTTTCTACTTTTTGAAATATATAGTAGTAATTATTAATTGAGTATGTCAGAGAAGATGGCCGTGAAATATTTCATATGGGCAATTTTTACAGATATCTGTAATTTATGGTAATATCAAATGTCAAATTAAAATAATTTTTAATTTTTTTTTTGAATATATCTTTATAAATTATATCTCATGTGTTATTTTGAAGTACAAGCTATATTTCCTGTACAGTTTCATTAAAAACCATTTGCTAGTTTTACCGTGAAAGCATAACAAACAAACAAACAAACAAACATGCTTACTTTCGCATTTATAATATATAGGGATAAGTGTATTATAATCATATATGTAATACTAAAGGTATATGGGCAGTTCCTATAAGTGGAAGGCGTTCGGACTAAGTGAAACAGATAGTGTATCGTTCTCTCACTCTTCCGATCGCATTTGTCAGCTCTGCGCATTTTTTGTGCGCACTATTTAAAATTTTTAAATGGTAACCATGGTTACCATATTTTAGAGAATTCTCAAGCATGCGCAGTATAGATAAAATGTCTCGAACGAGAGAGAAAACAAATATTGTCGGCACCGTAAAGTTTGGACATTCTTTCCCGTACCAACTGCCCATATACCTTTAGTATTACATATATGATTATAATTATGAAAAATAAGTGAAAATAAAACAACTGATTGAGTTAGTTGTAGAAATTCCTATTATAGATAATTATATATAGTTAAAATTCGTAAAAATTTAGGAATTTTAACAAATAGATGGCCAGGCAGACAGAAACGGACTAATTTTACCAAATTGTGTTCGTATTATCAATATTTCTAATCGTTACAAACTCGGGACTAAAATTAATATACCTTGATATATATAACATATATACAGAGTATACAAATAGCTATTTAACATAATATTTTATAAATTGTGTGTAAAATAAACATCCATTATTGAAAAGCTGGTTTGTGTTTGAAAATGAAAAGCACTAAATGATTTTTTGTACGCTGTTAAAGATGAATACTATCAGGGGAAACACATGTGACTATTGAATCTCGTGGGAAGGGAGGGAAGGAAACGAGAATAAGGTATATACCTGTGTGTTTGTGTGTGTTCGTAATTAAGGGAAATATAGTGAATGCTATAATTGTTATTCCAATCTATACGAAATGTCATGACTTGCCATAATTTTAATTATTTTATACATTTCTATTATAAAAAAAAAAAGTTTTGGTTGCCAGTTCCTAATTTATTTTCAATTATTAGTTTTAATTTTTCTAACAAAACATTAAATGATCATGTATATAGAAAATAATATTTTATTGTTAGAGACAAATTTTTAATAAAAGTTTTAGGCAAAACAAATTGAAAACTTAAAAAATGCGATTTAATAGCTTAGCTCTGCATGAGTGATGATTATTACTAATCTATTCGCATTTGTTGCATTGTATTGGGTAGATGTGTGACTGACACTACATACAAAAACAAGTCGAGTACGAGAGTGTTTTTAAAATTCGAATATCTTCCTTTCGTCGGATATAAGATTTTAAATTGTATCTGGGGCCAAATAAAATAAAACAAATTATTGGAAAATGGTAAAATGAAGAACCCACCTTTTTAAGAATCAAATTTATTAGAAAAAATAATTTGTGAGTGACACTACAGAACAAAACGTGATTGACACTTGCGTCATTTTGGATTGCCAAATGGTTGTATTTTAATAGAAAGCTCAGAAATTAATATCACACAAAATAGGAACTTCAAAACCATTTTTAACCGACTTCAAACAAAAAAGGAGGAGGTTATCATTTCGACTGTATTTTTTTTTATGTTTGTTACCTCAGAACTTTCGACTGGATAAACCGATTTTGATTATTCTTTATCTATGAGAAAGCTGGTGCTTCCCGTGGGGTCCCATTTCATTTTGGTTCCAGTTCTGACAACGGCATCCATGAGAAAACCAAAAAAGTCTTGAATTTGCATTAAGTATGCACGACAAGAGGACGAATAACTCAATATCACGCCAACCGATTTCGATGACTCTTTTTTTAGTGACAAATTAGTTAGTGTACTTCAGATTCACTAAAAATCACAATATAAAAAAAACTTTAAACAAAAAGAAAACCGACTTCAAAAGAAAAACTATTCCAAAACAAATTAATATTCACTAAAAAGTAAAAAAATAACGATAATATAATGTAGTTAAAATTATTGTTATTTTTGGAGTCGGTGTCAGCCAAGCTAATGTAGTAAACTGTTCTGTCAGAGTAGTTTCCTTGTCTGACACCGACTCCAAAAGTAACAATAATTTTAGCGACATTATATTATCCTTCTCTATTTCTATCTCTATCTCTTCTCTATATATTATAAATGCGAAAGTAAGCATGTTTGTTTGTTTCACGCTTAAACTAGCGAATGGTTTTTAATAAAACTGTACAGCAATATAGCTGATATTTCAGAATAACACATGAGATATAATTTATAAAAATATATTTAAAAAAAAAAATAAAAAAATTTAATTTAATTTGACATTTGAAATTACTATAAATTACACATATCTGTAAAAATAGTCACTGTTAAATATTTCAAGGCCATCTTCTCTGATATACTCAATGAATAATTACTATTACACATTTAAAAAAATAATATATTTTACCTGTGTAAAACAATCTCCACCATTATTTCGAGTGCTATAGAAAAAGGATAAGCGGGAGCAATCCTTATCAATCTCACTCTAGTATTTTTATACTTTTTAGTGCATATTAATTTGCTTTCGAAAAGTGTTTCTTTTGAAGCCGGTTTTCTTTTTGTTTAAAGTGTTTTTTATAATATATTTTTTTATAAAATGGAATAAAATATAGTTTTTGAGTACAATTAACACAAATCAAAAATTCACAAATAAAATTTCGAATAATTGTAATTTTAACGAAAGTTTAACATTAACGAAAAAAAAAAAAAAAGTTATTTTAAAAGGTATTTAAGACACTGAAAGATAAAAGTACTGCAATGTTGGCACCATACGAAAGTATTTTACCGTCAAAAATAGTAATTTTTTTCCATTCATGGTACAATTTTGAAGGAATCACCCTTATCATCAAAATTGAAAAAAATAAAAACCCCAAAAAATTAAAAACCCCACGTCATACACCACTAAATAGTGGTGTATGACGTGGGGTTTTTAAATTTCAAACTCCCATGGTGTACATGGAAGGAAAATGTTAATTACTACACGATCACACAACCACAAACATTTAAAACATGTAACACTTGATAAAGTAATGGCGACGCACTCCCGTGCTATTAAAATATATTCGTGCTAAGAGATACATTAAATTTTTCATTATAAAACACAGGCATAGATTTTTTTGTATTTCAAATAATTATGCATCTACTTAACAATCTTAAATTATTAAAAAATTACATACAAACCGTTTGATATTAATTCCAAAATAGCAACATAGAAGTAATTAATTTAAATAATGTTGATCGTCAAAGCATATGAGTAGTTTTTATTTTTTAATAAACATAATTTTATTAAAAACTGTATTTTTTATTTTTATTTAGTTGTTAGTCATTTAACATATAAATTGAATACTTATAGTAGTATAAATGGAAATAGAATATTCACGATATATACATCGAAAGATATAGAAATTTCTATCTATGCCATATGTAATACTATATTTTAGGATTATTGTGATTATGATTATTTCTGTATGTGTGGTAAAAAAAATTTATATATATTTTGTTAATAAAAATTTTATACATCTTGTGTAAAAGAAAATATTCCATATGATAACTTGATAATTTCAATATAATCCTGAAGTAATTAGCCACCCGCAGGCCCAAAACAGCAATATTCTGTAAATATTAAAAAAATGAGCCAAAAAAGTAAAACTGGAGGTTTTTAGGGTCGATTATTGCGATTCTGAAGTCATAATTTCAATATACTCCCTCTCTCCTGGACAAATTCGCCCCCGATATTACAAAACAGCAACATTCTATAAATGTTCGATAAAATTATGAATTATCTCAGAGAAGGAGTATATCAAAATTCGGAATCGTGATCAACGACCCCAAGAACCTACGAGTATACTTTTCAAGCCCTTTTTGTTGAAAATTTACAGAGTACCTCACAAATGTATTCCAATACTTTTAGCTTATTTGACCAGTATAATGATATAAATTTTGAAAAATTGGCCCAATAGGTACAAAAAAATTCCTTATTTTACACTTTTTTCGTTTAAAATGATAAGCCTAAAAGAGGGAATTAGTTTTGTAGAAGGGTAATAGCTCGAAGCCTAAGAATTACCAGCGAAAATCATTTTATATAAGGGTGATAGCTCGAAGTCTTAGAATTACCAACCTATACCTCTAGTACCTCAAGTTGATACAATTTTAGAAAATTAACGTACAATAGGGTCTCTGAGTTTTTGAAACAAAAGGATTTCAAAAAGAACAACCTACTTTAATTTATTGCTGTATATAGATGACTCTTTTGATTTTTTCTTAATCGTCAATCCTCAAGATCCTGATCAAGATATGGCATAATTGTATTAAGCTTATAAAAGCGTGTTAAAAATTATGCACTATATTGAAAAAACAATCTTCATTATCCTACTTCAAAATCAAAGACATACACATCATCTGAATATAAATCTGTTATTTTGTATAACTCTTATTCTCTTCAAGGTGTCGATTCAAAACCAATGAATAGTAAGATATTTATATCTTACTTTCTTCTTAGGAATTTATATCTCACTTTCTTTCTTAGGAAAAAAAAATGTATCTATAAAATTGGAATTGGATACCACCCGCGACTTTTAAGTTGTTTTGTTTTCTCGAAGATGACGGCCTAAAAACGCAATTGTTACACATTTTACAATATTAAAATATCCTAATCTTATGTTTATTAGCTTGAAACTTTTTGTAATAAAGAGATATCAAACTTATAAAGCCATTAATAAAGAATTCAAGCCCTACCCTTGCGGTAACTAATTTGAACTATAATTTTTATTTTTTGTCCTATCCACCAGGTACACTCAAATTAAAATCGCTGTGAATTATTGATTGAATTTCCAAATAAAAGTAATTTATTATTTTTAAGTAATTAATTTTAGTATTTCCTAGTATTTAAGTATTTCCTAAATTTTTAATTTTTTAACCCCCGAACTAAAAAAGTAGCGCCTAAACGGATGATTCAATTTTAATTTTTTTGAATTCGTTTGAAAGGTAATTTAACGGAGAATATTTTTAGCTATGTTTCAAGTGCGAGTTTAGGGTTTCGCACCCGATTTTTTTTTTAAATTTTGTTAATTTCACTTGTTAATATGGTGACTAAGAAAGCATTTATCATCCTGAGAGTTTTGGACACTTGGGGCACTACTTTTAGCAAATATCATAAAAGCTTCCTCAATATAAAATATCTGATCAGTTTGTACAAGACTTTTTACGATTTTAAAAATTTTCCAAAATGAAATCTAAATTTATTTCCCTACACTTTTCGTCGCTTGTCACGTTTCATTATTTTCCACAGTATCAAATTTTATATTTTTCTAAGATTGCTGCCAGAAACCCCAGTGGCGTCTTTACGACATTTTCTTAGGGGGGGTAATAACTTCAAGAAGTCGCCTTGTAACTGTAAGAGAGGGTTAAAGGAAAAAAAATTAAAACAAACACTTTTTTTATAACACTTTATTATTTGTAATTTTAAATCTCTATGTAAAATAAAAACACTTTACAAAAATCCAAGCAAGATCCAACGATATTTACGAATCTAAAATTCCATTTTCTCTAGAATGGTCCAGAATAAACCTGTTTTATTTGATTTCCTGCACCAAAACAGATATTTCATAACGAGAACTAAGACAAATTTTATGACTAAAGAATTTTGTGAGAAAATGTTTTTGAATCAAAAAAACTTGCTTCCGGTATACCAAGTTTTCTGAATTTTGGAAAATTAAATGCGCGGAATGGGAAAGTCGGAATTCTCGTGCCAAACTTGGAAGGATATTTAAATATGATTTTCGATACAATAATTGAATTATGACTCTGGGAACTAACTACTACCGAAGATTTGATTTTGTTTTCTCTTTAAGATTCATCTATTCCATTGTTTTTGTCAAACTTCAAATTTTATTTGAGACCCGATTTTCGTTTTTGTTTCCTGATGTCTGGGGGGGGGTAGTTACCCCTATTACCCCCCCCCGTAAATACGCCCTTGAGAAACCCATTTGTCGCAGTCCGATTTCGCTATACTTTCAGTATGCTAAAATAATATTGAAAAGTTGTAAAAATAATACTAAATTCAGTGAAAATTAGTTTGTCTTTAAAATGTATATCGAATATTTAAGGAGATTCTGTGGTACACAGTGTGTATGCTATCTGTTTTGAATCTCTGCATTTAATATTGAGTTCTGTTGTCGTAGTACCTGTTTGTTAAACGAAATTTACTACTACTTACATACCATACTTACTGTATGTGAGGTTCTATACCAAATTTTGAATAAAATAAGTTTCATTTGAACAAAAAAAAAAACTCTTAACATGTTACTTCATGTTACATACTTCCATCGTATTTCATCACTTCATGAAACGCATATACAATGTTCTAAAAATACCTATGAGTATAAAATTAAACCCGTCAGCATTCGCCTTTTGTGAGCATTTTGCTCACCCTCGATTAAAAACAAAAAATAACTTGTCTTTTTCAAATAGTAAATGTGGTTGAACTTTTTGTAATTTGATAGAATTTTGTCTATTTTTTAAGTCCTGTGAGAAATTTTGAGAATTTCACGAATCACGAAAATCAAGGTGTAAGATCGAAATATTAACTTTTCAAATGTTTGGGCCTCTTCATGTACTTTCGTTAGTTTATAAGTCGTACTCATTAAATTAAAAGAACTTCTGATAGAAATATGGTGAAATTAATTAAAATTTATTTAACTAATTGGATTAGAATATTATCACCTTCAAACATCATCCAATAATCACGTAATCAAACTTTTTTTAACTATCTTAGGTATTAAAAAATAAATTCGTATTAAATTGTGTAGAGGTTATGATTTACAAAGTAAAAGAGTATTAAACGTGAAAAATTTTTATGCATATGTAGAACGCTTTGAACGATCTCCTCTCATTACGCACTAAGCTGTTTCAAATCATTAGTACTTAGAACATGAAAGCCTCTTCCCACCACCTAACATCTATTACAGATTAATCTCGCCTCAAGGAAAATCAATTACTATTTCAATTACTGTTTGAGTTAAACTTAATAATTATATATATATAATAGACCAGGTATCTAATCACAAAACCTCCATTTTTCGCCGACAGCCAGAGACATCTAGAAATTTGAAAATAAACTTATATCGATAAAACTGCTTATGCTCGCATAAAAACTCAATTTCCAAATGAAATTCCCGGAAGCTGTGAATCATTTTAAGATAGATGAACGAAATAGTGTAGATTTTGTTAAATGGGGTTTTTGGGGTGGTTGATCTGCAAAATTACCCCACGGGGTTATTAATATTGGTGAACACAAATTTTACTATTATCGAGTTATTTGATGCTTTTAACATAGTAAACACATAACGGTGGGGAGTGCCAAAGGATCATTGTAGCATTTTTTTTCAAAGCTCGTGTAAAACTGTTGGAATTTTATGGAATTTATCTCATGGAATTTTAAGATTACCTGGAGGATTTTTTCCACCCTAGTATAGCGTAAGTTTTCAGACACGCGGGAATTCAGACATCAATTTCGATAGTGGAAACAGAAATGTTCCTGTACCACTTTCTTATGCTTTTCCGGGGACGCGTCTGTCCCGTCCGCAAAAGTACTAAAATAATTTTTTAGGGAAACATTCGTTATCAGCGATCTCAAAAATCTTCGAGTAATGATTTTCACGTATCAATACTTCTTTAATTATAGCTTCGTCATTAGCGATCTTAAACACTCCCGAGGTACAATTTTACAACTGTAATTAAAAAACAGTTCTATACGCCATATTCCTGACCCGCGGGTTCATCAAATTCTTGTTTCCCTTTTATGTCCATGATTAACGAGCCCGAAATATCCCGAGTAACAAAGTCTAACACACTTCTCTCATCCGCTCTTAAATAATTCACAGCTTCCAGGAAAATACACTGGGTAATTTTTTATTCACACAAATTCAGTTTCTATGGAGCACAAACTCATTTTTGCACAGATTTCTAGACGAATTTATGCCCGCAAGAATCCATCCTGTGAGGAAATTGGAGATTTTAACTGTAGTGTTTAGATAACTTGTATAATAATAAATCTTTGACCGATCATAGATTTTCTCTGTACAAAAAGAGTAGTTAATAGTTACCTTTTGGATAGATACCCAAATACATTAAAATTCTGAAGAATTCTCTTTTTGAGACTTTTATATTCGAAGGGACTGCGTAAAAAAAAGCGGTAGTATCCGTAAAGAGATAATTTTTTTTTTTTAAATTGATGGAAGATTTTACAGCTTTTTCAAGAACGCACTTCTCTGCCCCACCCCGTATGTCATGCTCAGTTAGTGAGATTATGGCATTTAATTAAATATCTTCAACTTGGCGTAATGTTATTTTTGTCCATATCTGTAGAAAATATTAATTTTTCTGTTTAATGAAGAGGGCTATTTATTACACTTGAAAAACATTATTTCACTCGGAAAGTTCACAAGCCCAATTACTATGCAAAAATAAAAAAATTCAAAACATTTTTCGTTACAAAGGAAAATTCAATGTTAAACTATTTTATGTAAATTAGAATAATACTATTATTTCCTTAGCAAGGTAAGAAAGAGATTCATTAAGCCACCGAAAAAAAGTAAAGGGGATCAGTTTGAATATTTCAATGCATTTCTGACTTCTGCTTTAGTACACCATAAATTGCAATTACAATTGCGTACAATTTTTGTATCCGTTATCCAGTTCCTACATACTGCCATTTTTTCATGTATTGTGATGTATACACCCTTTTCGTACACAAAAGAAAATCGTTGAAACTCTCGATTTCCATTCTTTTGTCAGATGAGCCACAATAAAAACTCACTTTTCTTTAATACGAAGCCTAATCCTTTGTTAATCTTCCAAATGACAGTCTAAAACAATCTTAAAAATTTATATGCATTATGGGCTCACAGTCGCGATTAGTTATTTTATCATTATAGTCAAATCTGTACATTTCAAGTTATAATGGAAGTGTCATGATGATGCGGTATTTTTAAAACCTTTTATTCCACAAAATAAAAATTCAAATACAAGAAACATTCTGGCTTATAAAAAAATTATTTTAAAATAAAGTTCATACTATTTATTACCTCCATATATAATTTATTAATATGTAATTTACAATTTCAAGCAACTGGGTTATTTGGAAATTCGTTTACGCCCTCCTTAAAACTTGAGAAATAACAAGATCAACCAGTTTAGGACTATGATGATTCCTTATTCTTCAACCTCGTTAAAAAATTATTCTTAACTTTTGGATTGAAGAAAATCAAGAGTGTACCTTAAAAATCTTAAGAAGTTTAGGTCTTGTAATGGAATCAAGTTATCCACTAAAACAGTTTATATGGAAACCGAGATTACTTCAATAAGAATCTAAATTTAATAATTTAGTTCGACTATTTACATCGTCAAACAAGCATTTCCTTCAAATACATAAATATTATGTAACTTTTTAAATCGATTAAATAAATAATTTAAATATAAAGCTTCGGTGTTATAGTCTTTACTCAGGAATCAAAATTAGGTGTGTTTTACTTAAATGCTTTTGGCCTAAGTCCTAATAGTTGTTGGTAACACTCAGCCGGTTCTATGAAGCGGTATTGGGACAAACACCTGGTAATAACTTTTGTGAGTGAAAACTTTCATAGGCGCGTTAAAGGATTTTGGTAGGGTAAAATCTTGGAGATCTCGTCATTAATGCTACGGCATGGTCATCATCTTCAACAAGTTTTTTGCTTGGTATATCTATAGCTACACTCATAATATTTCAACAGAGGTACAGGCCCGACTCAAGAAAATTTTTTGTTTAATTCATCAAATAGTTCATTTATATAACATATAAATGACATAATTTATATCACATAGTTATATTAAATCTACCTTAAACAAAAAATCAAATTGGTGTTACGGACTGCACGTGCAGCCCCACACCCACACCAACACCCACACCCACGCCAACACCCGCACCCACACCCACACCCACACCCACACCCACACCCACACCCACACCCACACCCACACCCACACCCACACCCACACCCACACCCACACCCACACCCACACCCACACCCACACCCACACCCACACCCACACCCACACCCACACCCACACCCACACCCACACCCACACCCACACCCACACTCACACTCACACCCACACTCAACCCAACCCAACCTAACCCAACCTAACCCAGCCTAACCCAGCCTAACCCAGCCTAACCCAACCTAACCCAACCTAACCCAACCCAACCCAACCAAAAATCACAAAAATTGTGTTTTTTTGAATTTTTTATGATTTTTTCGATTTTTACAAATTGCAAAAAGTGTAAAAAAAGTTTTTGTTTCCGATTTCGATAAAACTAAGTTTATAAGGTAATTTTGACCCGAAAATTACAAAAATCGTGTTTATTTGACCAATAAATAAGTAATTTTCGAGATATTTTATGAATCTGACTGTAGAGCCAACATTTTCATTCCGTTCAGTCTCTGAAATTATTCCGCATGGAATCTAATTATTCCGAAATTGTCCTTTTCATTTCAATTACGATTCAATACTGTTTCGGACACACAGTAATAAGTTTTTTTTTCTAAACCATCCCTGAACTATAGCGAACAAAACAAACAAAAAATTTTGAAAATCGGTCCAGCCGTTTTTGAGTTTTAGCGAGACTAACGCACAGCAATTTATTTTTATATATACAGAAGAAAGAAAATTGTCGTCATGTTTACCAATATAACACATGTTAGTTTGATTGAAATGTTTTCAATATTCTGTGATTATTGCAAAAAAAAAAAAGTTAACAAATCAGGTTTTCATTACATTCATATAAAATCCATAACAATATATAATACGCCCAATAAGTAAATATTAGTTCACACAACAACTGACATATGACATAATATTTTATAAAACCGACACAGACCATAGACCATAGACCATGGACTGCACTGCACTGGTTCACTGCTCAGGCATACAAGCGGGTTCTAAATAATATTATATAGACGCTATTAAATTATTTTAATGTAGATGTAAATATTGACTTAACTTCAATAATAATATTTATCGTTCAATAATGTTATGTTTGTTGATTGTTATTGGAAATCTTATGATCAGATTAATGTATACCTATTTTGTTTTGTTTTTATTCCATAACTTTTTTTAACATGTAATATAGCTGTTATTAAATGTGGACAAATGTAAAGAGTGTCCAAAAAGGAATTATTTAATTAATTAATTTACAACTACAGTAATCACTAGTCACTACATATTATAAAACAAAGTCGCTTTTTCTGTCCCTATGTCCCTATGTCCCTATGTCCCTATGTCCCTTTGTACGCTTAAATCTTTGAAACTACGCAACGGATTTTGATGCGGTTTTTTTTAATAGATAGTGATTCAAGAGGAAGGTTTTTATGTATAATACATCCATATTATAGTAGAGTAAGGGGTTGAAATAGGGGTTGAAAGGGATATGCTTCAAAAACTAAAAAAGTTGTGCATCGATTAAGCTAAAATATTGACACGATATACAACCAGCTTCAAAGATCTATTGTTTTTATCTACTTCCTTCGGAGGGTAGAAAGGTGTAGCGAGAAAGTGGGAAGGAATTATCGAATATTTACAAATATACCTAAGTGGGGTATCAAATAAAAGAGCATGACGTGTACATTACAAACCTGTTATCCCACGCAAGGAAATGTGGAGGGAGGGGTGCAAGTGGGGATGTTGCCCAGCAAAGCGGGTAGTTCACAGCTAGTAGTACAATAAACGAACCTATAATTTTTTGATTCCTTTGAAATCATTGTTTGTTGGATGTATCGACTGGCAGGTTTTTTGCATTGGCTTCAGAAAATTATCCTAAAAAGGGCTATATGGATTAAGCGGAACTTTTAAGTTTTAACCATCGATTGGGGTGAAGGGAGTTTATATCGTAAAAAAAATCAGATAAAATAAAATAACTTTTAAAAGATTTTTAAAAGGTCAAAATGTTAAAGTAACCCAAAATTTAAAATATTTTTATTAATAAACTCTTTTTTGCATCTCCTCCCCCCCCCTTTTGGGGGTTTTGTAAACTCTCAAAATGAAAACAAAACCTTTTTTTTGTAAGTTAACACTTTGAATAACCTATAAGGGGTTTTTGGGGTCGCCGATCACGAATTTAAAGTGGAAATGTTTAATTTGTACCCCCTCCCTCTTTTAGCTTACATAAGTAGGCTCCCGAAATAATAAGTACCAATTTTTTACCAAGTCTTTTAATGACGAATAAAAAGGCTTTTGAGGTCGCTGATCTATAATTTTCAGTCAAAACGTTTAATTTCTTATCTTTTCCCCCCTATAAGCCCATATAAGTGGACCCCCAATATAAATAAAAACATTTTTTTGAAATGTTACCCTTTTTAAGGCATGTAAAGGGGTTTTTAAACGTTGCCGATCTTGAATTTATGATGAAATTGATAGAATTTTCACCCCATCCTTCGTTTAGCTTTCATAAGTAGATCCCCAAAATAAAAATTACGGCTTAAATTTTCAAAAAAATGGTATTTTTCATTTCAGGGACTACTTATGTGGGCTAAAAGAGGGGAAGTGGCAACAACTAAAAATTAACAAAAATAAAAAATGATTAAAAATTTGAGATCAGCGACCCCAAATACCATGAAAACCTGAAAAAATGACTGAAAAACATGTAAAAAACATGTTACGCCCGCCAAACTTATGAAACTTTGTTAATTGTTATATCTTCTTAATTTTTGAATTAAGGTAAAAAAATATTTGTTTTTCTTCAAAACACCTGCTTGAAATTTAATACATTTACTATTTATTATTTGTTTGTGCTAATTTTTTCATATAAATCCTTAGAAGCTGTGATTAGTTTACTTTTTTTTTTCTACTACAGATAATTAATTTGTTTTGAAAAAGTTTATAATTATCAAGAAACTGATTTTCAATCAATATTTAATATTATATAGCGGTGTTGCCATGTGTTCTTGTATTTTGGCGCAGACAAGTCAATTTTGCATGTTTTTTTAACTCTTGAACATCAAAATAAAATAAAAACTGTAGACCTGATTTTGATGACGTTTGGTACAGGTCCTCAATACCGTTAAATCTGTATATCATTAGTTTTTTACAACTTTCTTATCGCTACGTCAATTTTTTAGCGAAAACTGTAGTCGCGAATGTGTTCAAATTCCACGAGTGCATTACAAAAATGTTCATCTTTATCATTTTTTCACATTTTCTTATCGAAAAAAAACGCCATTAGTCAATGTGTTCAAATTCCACGAGTGCATTACAAAAATGTTCATCTTTATCATTTTTTCACATTTTCTTATCGAAAAAAAACGCCATTAGTCGCTTAAGAAATTCACTCAGCCGTCGATATTTGTTTTGTTATTTTTAGCTATAAGAATTAGACTTGTTATTTTAACTAGATTTTTTAGATTTATTTTTGTTACTATAACGTGATTATTATTATTACTACTTCTTTTAGTGTCTGACCTGAAAATGTTGTGTTGTTAACTGGTCTGATGATTGTCTTTTTTTTTTCTTGGTACATGTTTTTATCCATCTGTCAACATTTACCTTCCTAATTTCTACACCTCGAATACAACATGCATTAGTAGGTGTTATATGAAAGAAACATTTATATATGATCCTTCACTATTTTCTTTTTTATTCATTTCCGGTCCATATAAAAGGATGTGCAAAATGTAGTTCCTTATAATTCAATTAACATTGAAATTATTGTGCTTATTTTTCTTAATAATTTTAATTTTTAAACAATTCATTTTATTTTTGAAAACTTAAAACTACATCGTATTATTTCGTTATAAAAAAATGTAATTAAAAGCTATGGTTCGTCGTACTATATATAGATATTCTTGGATTTCCTAGATAACTTATTCGAAAATAAGTGGACAAGTGGGCGAAATTTCCTTAAAAACAAAATACAATTTGATTAAAAATAAAATTAATTTCTCAACACTTCTCTACTTTTATTTGTATTCAATAAACGAATAGTAGAATTAAATTACGACTTGTGTATGGATTAAAAGTTCGGGCAGCGAAACTTTGGGATTTTCTTTTCACATCAAAACAAGTATTTTTGTCTAACCAACAAAATAGCGTAGAAAATGGGAATTTTTTTCAGAAATTTTGTCATTTTTATTGTATATATTCGCTAGAGCAGACATCAGTGCAGATCCAAATTTGGTAGTTCGAGATCGGCGACCTCAAAAACCCCTTATACGTCATAAAAATTCTGAATTTGAAAAAAAATATGAAAGCGGGAGTAGGAGGGGAGTAGATGTTATAAAAAGAGCTATATTAATAAAAACATCTTAAGTTTTGGGTTACTTTAGCATTTGAAACTATTTCAACCTCTTTTTAAAATCTTTTAAAATAAATTTATTCCAAACAAACCCCTTCCCCCTAATAGCGCGGGAGTTAAAACTAAAAACTTTTGCTTTAAACCATATAGACCTCTTTTAAAAGTAATTTTCTTGCACCACTCCGGGAAAGTAAAAAATTTAAAAAAATACTTATTTTGATGTGAAAAGAAAAACCCCAAAGTTTTGCTGCCTGAACTTTTAATCCATATAACAGCCTTTTTTTCTTAATTTTATTCCAATAGAAACGAATCGTAAATAAGTTAGTTTATTTTGCATTTAAAATTGAACCATACCACAGACGAACATCCTTATCAACTATGGCAAAATGTTCCAAAAACGTTTATTTATGGCACAACAAAATTATATAAAGAATCATGGTAATAAAGCAAGAAGTCTTGCACCCTTGATATATTTCACAGTTGTTTATTCGGTTGTTAAAACTTCGTACCATAAAATCAACCACTCACGGGGGTGCTTAACCTCCTTTTTGGGGGGTAATTAGGGATTTTAATCAGTTTTTTACAAATTATAAGAAAACTATGCTTCAAATAAAAAAGAAAATATTATAAATTATTTAATTATGCACATATTTGTTATTTTTTTCGACTTTCTAGCTTCAAAATTAACCGAGTTATGCCAATTTTCAAATGGATTTTTTTTGCTCATGCAATCAAATGAAAAATGATCTTTCTTGTAAAACGTTAGAGATGCAACAAAAGTTTAAAACATAAAGTATTCCTTATTAAAAAATTAACAACTTTTTTTGTATTCGTAAATATTTCTGTTTCCCGTGAGGGCACAGCATAGGAAAAAACTTTGGTATCCATTTTCTCCAAAACTATAAAGGTTATGGAATTGAAAATTTGTCCGTAGCTTCAACCAGTGGTCCTGCGTGAAATAATTTTTTAGTTTTTTTGCTCGTCCAATCAAATGAAAAAAAAAATCCATCATGTAAACCGTTAAAGGTGGAACAAAAGTTGAAATGTAAAAGTTATTTATTATAAAAAAATAAACAACTTTTGTTTGAAATATTATTTGATTTAAACATCACTATTTACCCGTGAGGCAGTCTCAAAAATATTCATTAGACTTCCAAAAATTTCGAAATTTTATCTATAGTATTATCTAGATTTTTTTTCGTTTTTCGAAAATGTTCCATAAGATCACTAGTTGAAGTCACCTGAAACTTTTCATCTCTTTATCTTTTATCGTTTCGGAGAAAATGGACACCCAAGTTTTTTCCTAAATTGTACCCTCACGGGTAAACAGTGATGTTAACGAAAGAATGTTTAAAACAAAAGTTGTTAATTTGTTTATAAGGAATAACTTTAATATATATATAAATTATTGTTCTATTTCTAACGGTTTATAAGATGGATCATTTTTCCTATGATTGAATTTGATTTTAAAACATACCCCGTCAATTTGGAAACTACAAAGTAAGGGGAAAAAAATTAAATATGCACAATTAACTTTTTTTTATTTGTTGCATAGTTTTTCTGTAATTTCTAAAAAACTGATTAAAACCTCCAAATATCCCTCCAAAAAGGGGGTTAAGCATCCCACTTAGTGGTAGATTTTTTGGTACAAAGTTTTTACAGACTAATAAATAACTGTGAAAAATTTCAAAGATGCAACACTTTTTTGCTTTTAGATATTTAGTATCTTTGGTCGCATAGGCGATTATTCTAATCAACTATATGGCAGAATGTTCAAAAACTTAAATTTATTTAAACTTGAGTCGGTTTTGGACAGTTAAGTAGAAGCTAGAAAATAGGCGTGTTAATATGAACAGTCAAAATTCGAATTCAATTGAAACATTATTTCAACGTTGGCGATGAACAGGCTCTGTACTATATAATTATACACATTTTGAAAAATTAATAGTAACCAAGGTTTGGTTTCAGTAATTAATAGCTAGCTACTATAAAGGGCAACCATAGCTCTATCATCACACCGTGTGCTTGCTAGTATGAAGTTACAACACAAAAATGTAACAAAAACGCAGGTATGGGAAACAATTGTTCAACCCTGGGATAGGTATCGGTATGTTGTAACTGTGGGTGATATAGTGTGTGTTTTGTAGACCTGATAACCGGAATGTTGATAAAGAAGGAAGTGGGAAACATACGTCATGTTAGTAATGCATGTCATATATGTATACATAGATAGATATATACTAGATAAAACCCGTTGAAAAATCACAGCTAAAGATTATAACAAAACATTTATACATACAAGGACGAAACCCTTCTCCTATATCCCACCTCTCACATTTTCAAGATCACTTTGTGTTGTTTTTTTAATTATTCATGCGCTTTCAGATTATTTATAGGTTACCATGAAACAAATAATAATATCACTTTTGTTTTACCAAGCATAGTATATAACCCGATAATCTTAGTCAAAAAAAAAATATCAAGTTCGGAATGTAACGGAATAAGCTGCATGTTTTTAAAAATTTTTATTTTGATTGTAAAAATGTTGTCTTAAAAGTCATATATGGTCACGTGTGCGCGTCCTCAGATATTCAAGGTCAATCAAAGGTCGCGAAAATAAATTTTTTTGAAAATAAGCGTATTATCATTTATTGTAAATTTATCTAAAACCTTTTTTATACACGGGAATGTTTCTGAAATAGAAGGCGCAGAAGACTGTACCCTAGTGCAGGGTTCATATTTATCAATATTAGGTATTAAGTAATCTTTTTAGTAGTATTTAATGAATAATTAAGCAAAAAACACGCATAATCGACTGGGATTCACGATTAAGCTTGCCTTTTATGCGGTATTTTACTTAATTATTCATAAATACTACTGAAATAATTATTTAATATCTTATATTTATAAATATTGACCCATACCAAAACTAAAGTACGTTAAATTGCACGCTTCATCTTCTGCGTCCTCTATTTAAAAAACGGTTCAACTTTTAAAAAAATTTTCAGACCAAATCTGTGGAGAATTTCATTCCCTATTTCATAATAATAATGAATATAAAGACGATTCTATGCAAGGACACGAAATATTGTCAAAAAAGTGCTTATTGCGACTTTTGACCTTGAATATGTAAGGATGCGTACTCAAGACTTTATGTGACTTTTGTGACAACATTTGTAATATCAAAATAAAGGTTTGTACAAAAATTCAGCTTATTCCGTTAGATTCCGAGGTGAAATCCTAAGATAATTGCGTTATGTATACTTTAACACAGTTAAAGCTTGAAAGAAAAGAGTTTTGTAGCACAAATTCAAAAGCGTGAGTAGTTTGTACAAAAAAAGTTACTGTTATCTAAAAAGTAAACTATTTATTAACATAGTTATCTCCAATTTTTGAGTAAGATATAATCTCTTTTTAGTACCCAAAGGCATGTACAAAAATTGTAATTTCCTACTACCATGAGCCAGTAATATGATGTTTAGAAGTAATTTATAATAAAAATTATGAAATAATTAGTGTTAACCTTAATATAAATTCGAAAATTGTAAAGAAATAAATTATTGTTCATAAAAAATATTTGTCTCACTTTTGCTTTTCGAAATAGTTCTGTAATCATCGTAAATTCTATTAAACAGTCGTTGATTTTTTATTCTTCGTTGAAAAAATCTCTAGTACCACTAACTTTGTTGGGTCTTACATATTTAACCATAAAGTTGTACAAAGAAAAAAATTAGGGTGAATATACTGATATATATATATATATATATATATATATATATATATATATATATATATATATATATATATATATATATATATATACAAGGTGTTCTGTTATTGACTGGCAGAACGTGGGCCTACTGAATAACCTTATAAAGACGAAGGAAAAAGATATTTACCAATTTCGGATCTGAGGCAAATTTTGCGAGATATTTAAGAAATTAATTCAATATTAATAACAAATAAATAACTTTATCAAATCACAGTTCAATAAGCTATTGAAGGCAGTTATGGTTTTATTACATAAACTAAGAAATAATAATAATAATAATAAGGGAATAATAATAAGAAGGATGTGTTTCATTGTACCTAAATACAGTCCTGATGGTGACTCAGTAAACTGACTCAGACATATTATGTTGGTTATTTTATTTTATGTATGTATTTATACAGACCCACAATATTAGGTATTTTTTGATTGTTCTCCTACTAGCCTTCAATATCATATTGAACTGTGATTGGATAAAGTTATTTATTTTTTATTAATATTATATTAATTTATTTTGTTAATTATCTCGCAAATTAGGCCTCAGATCCAAAATTGGTAAATAATGTTTTCCTTCGTCTTTATGAGCATATTCTGTAGGTCCACGTTCTGCAGTCAACAACAAAACACTTCTGAAACATTTTGTTTGAAAAAATTCAGGCAGAAACTGAATGCAAATATCTACCTTTTTTGTATCACGAAATTTTCGTCAAACGAAATTCTATGTTAACAAAAAATAACTTTCTTATTTAAAGTTTTTATTTATAAAATATCTTACCAGTTAGTTACAAGCATATTCCAAAATAAACACCCTGTGTATACTAAAAAAAAAAATCTTTTGCCATCATACTACATAATTCACAATAAAAAGAAAAAGAAATGTAAAAGATTTCTTTTTTTAGTTGTTATTATGATTATTATTAAACTAGACAAAATGTCTACTTGTTAAAAAATACAATCATTTTATTGTATTTTTTCATTAAATTAATTTCGTAAATATTTTTGTATCTTTTTTGTTGTTATTTCGTCTGTGTCTTTTCAATATGACTATGCAGAGTTGTTTCTTGTTCCATGCTGATTATACCATGCATATATGAAATATACATAGTATATTGAGTTTAGTCCCAAGTTTGTAACGCTTAAAAATAATGATGCTAGGAAAAAAATTATGTCATAGGTGTTCATAAAATCACCTAATTAGTCCATTTCCGGCTATCCGTCCGTCCGTCTGTGGACACGATAACTCAAAAACCAAAAAAAGATATCGAGCTGAAATAAAATCACCTAATTAGTCCATTTCCGGTTGTCCGTCCGTCCGTCTGTGGACACGATAACTCAAAAACGAAAAAAGATATCGAGCTGAAATTTTTACAGCGTACTTAGGACGTAAAAAGTGAGGTCAAGTTCGTAAATGAGCATCATAGGTCAATTGGGTCATGGGTCCGTAGGACCCATCTTGTAAACCGTTAGAGATAGAACAAAAGTTTAAATGTAAAAAATGTTCCTTATCAAAAATTAAACCACTTTTGTTTGAAACATTTTTTCGTAAACATCACTGTTTACCCGTGAGGGCGCCAATTAGGCGTAAATTTTATAATATGTACTATACTTGATTATCAGTTATGTATGTGTCACATGTTTGTATGTGTAATGTGATAAAGAAATCAACACTGACTATGCATGGTATTTCAACAATTAACTATGTCAATTGTTTGTTTTCACTTGTTTTGTAAATATTTTCTGTTCAAAAGATTTCCCCGTTCCGAAAATTAAATATCATCAGTTGCTATTCTCTTCACCACCGCTAGATGGATAGATTCATGCAAATTTGAGATATTTTGACTCAATAAAATAAAAAGTGCGTACATTCATGGATGTTTCTCAACCTGTATCTTTATTTATATTTAATTTTCGTGGATAAAGCTTTTACGGTAAATTTAAATTTCGTATATGTGACATTTCCTATATGGAAAAGAGTAAAACTTCAATTCCGTGTGATATAATAAGTAAAAGCATTTCTATTGTTTCCATGCTTAAATATATAATACGTGTTTGGATTTCAAAGAAAGCATATATCAAGAAAATAATGAATATGGTAAATACAATTAATAAGATAAACAAATATTATTTCATTATTAATACTTTGTAATACGTTTAAAATTTAATTAATATTTACAATGATGTTGATACCTAAAAAAAGAATTTGTCATTATAAAATTTTTAACACATTGCTAGTTAAATATTTCATAGTTGAATTTAATGACCATTTAATCGTTCAGCCGAAAAGAACGTGGATTTATTTTGTTTAGGATGGTAATACTTTTTAGTTTTCAGGTTTGAAAACTAAATCGGTTTTTACTTCTTTTTTGTTGTTTCTGTACAATGAAAAAAAAAAAAACTCTTAATATTAACCGATATCAGGTTGTGTCAACGTCATTGCGAGATCAACAATGGCGAATGGGGCGACGAATGTGATACAACTACCGTGCGGGGTGAGTGGAGAAGTTGATACAAACGCATGAGTTGTTTTTATGAAAGTAATATACTGTCTAAGAAATTTCAAATATTGTTGTTTTGAAATGCAACATAATTTTAAAAAAATTTTTGATTGGTTCTACCACTTATAAATATTATACAAAATAGTGATGTGATTGTCACAGCCACATGAGCAGGTTTATATAACGTTTATTTAACAAAAATTCGATTTCTTCGAGTCGGTCCGCTTCAAATTCGCTGCTGTACCGACAGCGTTACTGATGGCTGTGTATAAGTACACAAATATGCTAAGTATTATAAAAATGATCAATAAGTTTATTTAAAACTGACTGTATGTTAGTAACAACAATCTTTATGTAGTTGGTACAATCACATATGGACTAAACATGACAGCTATGTGTTCGAAATAACCAAATCCTATATTTAAACCAAGCGCAAGGAAATTTTATAATTCATCGGTTCGCTATTTATACGATTATATATTTCAACTAAGTACACTTTTATTTTCCAGCAATAAAATGCATGAAAACAAAAATCAATCTCTTTCATTGAAGTAATGCTTTTGTTTATTTTACTTTTGTATCAATTAATTCATATTTTAAATGCAATCCCATTCTATTGTAAATACAAATATTTAGCTTTACTTGTTCCAATCGTTGAGAAATTGTTTGAAAGTATTTTTACTGTATTTCAATATAAAATGGGATGAATTTGTTATGATTTTAATTTTTCAGTGTAATAGGTGATTTTATAAACACATTTACCAAAATTTTGGTTGTTTCAACAATATTCCTAAGCGTTACAATTTTGGAACAAAAATTAGTATACCTTGATATATATTTCATGTATACAGAGTATAAAAACGCTTGTCACTGAATATCTATTTTGAAAATTGTTCTAGTAAAATTTATGAAAATTATTATTTACTAGCAGATACCCGCGCATTTTTCTGGGAAATTTCAACTCTATAAACAAAGGCGATAGTGTTATAGCCCTCACTTATCCTCTCTTTTGTTCACAATTTGATGTATTTTAATTTTTTATGGTGCGGAACTTTAATTTTTTGAAAATCTTATTTATGCTTTGCTATTCGCTGATAATGTAACTTTCTGTAGGTGAAATAATTTTAAAAACTATCGCGGAATTATTGTTAGTAGCTGTTAAGTAAAAAGTACCTAAACATACCATAAAAGTACCATAAACATCTAGTTAACAACAAACCAAAATGTTAGCTGAAGTTTTTTGGCCACATAGAGGAGATTAATAGTGATACACACAGGGAAGATTAATCGGAAAAAGTGCAGGGGTTAAAAAGTAATAACCTTTCCGAAGAAATTTTCCCTGTGAAAATTCGACACGACTTATGGCAGAAAACGATTCAAAAGTATTATACTTTTGTAATTATTCATGGCTCGCTCATCAGCACCACTTCTGATAGAAATATAGTGAAATTATTAATTTAATAATTTAGAAAAATATCTCTCAAACATCATTCAATAATCAGGTAATCAAACTATTTTTAAATAGCTAGTGTATTAAAAAATAAATTTATATAAAATTATGTAGAGGCTATGATTTACAAAATTAAAGAATATTTACTTAACTCGCGAAATATTTGACTACTCGAGTAAATATTTCCGAACGATTGACGCAAGTGCTGACGGGTTAAGGTTACATTTTGAAGTAAATACGTTCCGTGTTTTTTGAGCGTGCTTTCTCCCTCATAAAACTACTAACAACTCAAAAACAAACGAACCAACTAATACTTGTAAATAACATTAATAATATAAATAAATAGTATTAATAAACAAAAGCAAGTGCTTATGGTAATAAATATGTATAATTTAATGTTTGTAAACGTACATGAAAGCATTACTATTGATTTAAAATAATGAATTTATTTAATAATAATACTAATAATAATAATAATCATAATCATAATAGTAATTATTATTATATGGTAAATAACTTTGACGATAACATAATATAGGATGCTTTACCAAAATCAAGATATCTTATTGTTTATTGAAACAAATATATCGAATTCATTTTTCAATCATTTAATAGAATGAGTATTCAACGTAACGAACACTGTGACGATTTAGCCTATTTCACAGAGCTTTATTATTGTTATTTTTATTAATGCATAAAAGGAAATTTCAAAATTAATTATTTTCCACTAAAAATTACATTAAGTTATATGTAAGATATACTAAATTTAGTCTTAAGTTTGTAACACTTAAAAATATTGATGCTATGCATAAAATTTTGGTATAGGTGTTCATAAAATCACTTATTAGTCCATTTCCGGTTGTCCGGCCGTCCGTCCGTCTGTGGACTCGATAACTCAAAAACGAAAAAGGATATCAAGCTGAAATTTTTACAGCGGACTCAGGACGTAAAAAGTGAGTTCGTAAATGAGCAGCATAGGTCAATTGGGTCTTGAGTCCGCAGGACCCATCTTGTAAGCCGTTAGAGATAGAACAAAAGCTTAAATGTATAAAATATTTCTTATAAAAAACTAACCAACTTTAGTTTGAAATCTTTTTTCGTAAACATCCCTGTTTAGCCATGACGGCGCAAATAATTTTTCATATACTTTCTGCAAGATAAATTATTTGCCAGACACTTTTTCCGTTGCTAAAAAAAATGCATTCAAATTATTTTCATATTTTATTTGGCATATACGGGGTGATTTTTTAAATTGACATATGTTTAGATTAGGTTAGGGTTTATTTGTTGTGCACGAAAGATACACTTAGATTATAGAGCCCATTGTGATACCATATAGTGTTTTATCACCTTTTCCGCTGACAATTTGATTTATCAGCTTCACAATTATTTTCAGAGGCTAAGTGCACCTTCATCATGCATATACCATGCACTACACTAGCCCATCACAACTATTAATTAAATTAATTTTTGTTGTGATGGCGGGAATCAAACTCGCTACTCTGGGCATACCGCCAATGAAATTGGTTACGCCTAAACCAACTGAGCTATTAGTGACTGACATATACTTGAAACTCGAACTCGGAAAATGCTTCGAATGAAAAATATTAATTTCAAAGAGACACATCATATACCGGCATCGAATTCGATCTAAATTTTCATGTTCAATTCAAGCCTCACTCTGATTCATAACTTATACACATTAGATGAACACTTTAAATTTGAAAGTTATTCTTTATAAATACGCAAACATATTCTTCTTCGAAACATTTTTTTGTAAACCGGATAGTTTCGACAGTAATTGATAACAAAAATCTAGCTTTTTGTGCGTTTGTTCATTCAATTTGAGCTAAAAGTGTCTTTATAGAAAAACAAACAACTTTTATTGAATTTATTGGAAAAATTTTTTCGAAGAGTGTCTTAATTTCAGAAACAATTATACGAAATGAAATAACAATTTTGGATAAAACTTTTCAGTTCGTTTTTACTAAAAGTGTACGTTTTACGAAAAAATGTTTCGAATAAAAATTGTAACTTTTTTAACAATAACAACTTACTAATTGGAAGTGTTCATCTATCGATTATCAGTTATGGAGTAGAAAGAGCTTGAAAACCTAGGTCACCCACATTTTTCGTTTGAAGCATTTGTATCGATAAAAATTTGTTTTTCGAATTTCAAGTATATGCCAACCTAAAAAAGACACCTGTATACAGAGTAAGTGTTTTATTTTATTTATAAATTATAATGAATTTTTCGATACAAGCCCAGTTTTCAGAATAGCCCCGGTTTTATTGAGTACCGATTATCGAGATTACTGTAAATCATATTTTAAGAATTTGCCACTCCACATTTTTGCTGCTCTGACAAAAAGGCAGAAATTCGGTATAGATTAGTTTTTGTTGCCAAGAAATGTGTTTTTAGTTGAATTGAATAATAAAGTCTGGTACAAGTCTTTTTCAACGTATTTCATTTCATCAGTAGATGGAAGGAACAATATGAATGTGGAGACACATTATTATTATACGATATGATAAACGGTATTACTGACTGTAACGTAGTGTGTATACTTTGAACATTGAGAAAGACTCTTGTGTTTTACGAAAAAAAAAATGGATTTTAGTATTATACGGTGTAATGTTGGAGTCTTTACATAGTGAACATGGTAATGTTGTACCTTGGATCACAACTAAACTTTATCTCGCATAGTGCTGTAATTACAGCAGCATTATTTCTAAGCACGGACTAATTTTTAAAAAAAATTTAAATATTTAACAGCTATCAATAAAAATATATATGTTACAGTCAAAACTGCTTTTAACTGGTAAAATCAGTCAAAAGTAATTTGAAAACAGACTTGCGAAATACTAATATACTAATATAAATTTATAGTACTAAAACCACAAAAGTGGTTTCGACTAACTGATTTTTACTTACTTTTACATTAAAATATTTTAACTTCAATGAAACTTAATAACGATTTAAAACAACTATAACGTAATTATCTTTTTTCGTTATTTTCCTGCCAATTTTTTAAGTACTTGCTATTAGCGAATTGTCCAAGGAAATGAAGCTATTGCTCTTGTGCTGATGGTGGAGTTTTGAAAAAATTCCTTCAAATGTCCATCGATTCTACCTTATAGATGTCCAAATGACCATCGTTAAAATTTATATATATATATGTGAGGCAATTCGCTTAGCCAACGCAGCTCCTGCGCTACGAATTGTTTTTCTTTTCATTAGTTATAATACGAAACTTTTGTAATAAACTCAAATTATGAATTTCCTTGTGAGCAATTACGTTTTGAAGTCGACGCGAATGATTGAATTTTCACCTAAAGATATGGTTAGCGTCGACTAAACGTAATTGCTCACAAAGATATTATTGACTTGAATTGGTACTTTTACTTTTTTGTATATTTTTTGCAAAGAAAAAGGTATGCTCTTTAGTAAGTTTTTCTAATACACAACTCAGCATTAAAATCTGTGAGTGATCAACCCCTATTTTCCTACCCTTGTTGTAGGAATTGTTTCTCCAAATTTATATGGGACTAACATCGAGGTATAATATATTCTATCCAATGAAATTAATTATGTAATTGGGACTTCTTTGTAAAAAGCAAGCGCGACCATACATTCAAATAATAAAAAATACAAGATTCCAAAAAAGTGGTTTTTAAAAAATGTTGCGTCCGTCGGTATGTCGGTATGTCGGTATGTCTGTTACCAAACTGGAGCCTTTAATTTTCAACCGATTTTTCTCAAACTCGATACATAGGTTCAGTTTGGTCATAATTCCAGACGATTTTTTCCCTAGGCCTTTTTTTAAGGGTGCTTCCCTCTAGGCCAAAACAGGATTTTTGGGGTTTTCTCAAAAACGGCTCTAACGATTTCGATTAAACTAGGCACAAGGCTAGACCTTAAGCCACATAACCGGGAAAGTTCGTGAAGGCCCACACTCTTGGGAAAAACTTTTTTTGGGTTTTCTCAAAGACGGCTCGAACGATTTCGATTAAACTGGGCACAAGGCTTAAGGTGTTCCTAGGATTGGCATAAGCCATATGTCCGGGAAAATTCGAGAAGGCCCACATCCTAGGGAAAACATTTCAAAATACAGGAAATTCTGATTTTCTAGGGAGTGAAACTTCGTATCAGGGTTTATACCAACAAGGTCCCAGGTTTGATATAACTACCCTCTGGGACCCCTTCCCCTGGAGCCGAGGAACTGGAGAAAAAAAACTTAATTAAGCCAAATTAGTGAAGTTAAGAAACCAAAGATTTTCCTTGTTTTTAAATAATTCTTACAATAATATATCAATTTTATAATATATTAAAGTCTTGTCCTATGTTTCAGACAGCTTATTTTATTTTTTACACCATAGAAATGTTTTTTGTGTTTCACTTTAAAGCAAATACACATGAACAATCATTCACTCGGTAACTTTCCTTCTTGTAAGTAAACCTAGTCTACATAAGGTTGCTCCTCAATAGCTTTCAAGAAACTAAAAAATAATCCAAGAGACAACACCTTACCGTTTACGTTTGCCTGTCTATCTAATATTTTGTGCGATAAAAGTAAATAGCACATATGCTTGTTTAAAGCAAAATCCATCGCTTATATGTTTTTTACACTTAGAAACTATGAAAAACATAGTTTTTAACAATAATTTACACTTAGTAGGCATTTAATTTTCTGTACATTTTAATTTCTCGTTTTTCTTTTATTAATTTTTATTTGAAGATATTTTTATGTTTACACTTCACAGATATACAGGGCATTCTAAAAGTATGAAAACAGTCGAAGACCTCGAAAAAGATACTTTGTTTTGCAAAACGAAAATGCACGTGTCCTATATTTTTTTTTAAAGTATCCAATGGACGATAGTCCCCTGGCTTGGTGCAATTGGGCAATTTTAAAATCTAACGTGAAAACCACCTCCTTCCCTTTTTTTATTTCTTATTTAGATTCGCCATGCGAAAATTTTATTTTAGTCGAAAATTTCTGTTTATAATTTTTGAACAAAACAAAACATTAGTTCGTTTCCATGAAATTATCATGCAGAGACCTATTTAAAGTAGGTTTTTCGACTATCGTTAATTAATGCTATAATGTAAAAAAAATTATAGTTTTTGGTAAAATTATACAAAATTATGAAAAATGATACCTTCATGGGCATGTTTAAAGGACTTTACCAAGGTTTCATCACAGTTCTCGAAAAATTACGAAAAAAATGGCGATTATGGCCTAGTTACCCCACGAGTGATGTTGACATTACGCATCAACAGAGATAGAGGAAGCAAGAATCATTAAGGAAGCAATAATCATAAAGATTGCACGGAAAGTTTCTTCTTTTGGGTATAAATAGAAGTATTTTTATAATTTTTAAAGATATCGAGATTTAATTTCTTAAATTACAGTGCATGCCTTAAGCTCTCTATTTTAATGATAATTTATCCACAAGATGTCAGTCAAATATGAAAGAAGTGAGATAAATTATCCGCTTCATATTTCTTTCAACTGTCAAATAATTTGGTTAGGCATCAGCATTTATAAAAAAAATAAATAATAATTTTGGGTTGCTTGTCGTAAGTTTGTCAGTATCGTAAGCCAAAACTTTCAAGGTGAGTTCATTTTGCCCTATTATCCTCTTAGAAGACTTTTTTATTATCAATCAATGTTATTTTTGCTGTACTGTTTATGATTTTGCTGTTAATCATAAAAAAACCCTGGAATTTTTGGGAATCATTATTCATTATTTGACCTTGCGATTTAAGTAAATATTGATCAGTCAATGCTCGCCCAAATTACGTCCGCTGTGTTTTTGTTCGAGTCATTTAATTATTATTTATCAATTGAGAGTTTCAGTTAATCGTCGCGGCCCCAAGTACGTTTGTAATTTTCCCAAAGCTTTTCTTTAGATGATAGTTTTTATGGTAATTTTTGGCTAGGCCATAAGCAGATGAAAAGAGATGATCTGGATTGTAGAAATGTACTAACTAACATGGTTTTTTGAAGATTCGTTCAATAATTTTGCTAGGAAATAGAGTAAAATAACGTACTTTCTTTTATCAACGTTCATTTATTCTTGAAAATGTTCCAAAAAACATAAAATGTCAAATAGTATTCATATTTAACTTCTGCAGATATGGTAAGTTTTGTCAGAAAGCTCATAAAAAACAATTTATTTTCAATTAAGAAAATACATTCCATTAAGCGTCGTCGTTTAGCTGGTTCCTAATCGAATTAAGAAATAAATACTCGACAAATAAAATACATGCATAATAAATACAGCATGCATTTTAAGAAACACAGTATTATTCGTTGGAGTATTTCATAACATACAATATGTGTAATATAACATAAGTAAAGCTTACAACCAGCAATAATATGAGCTTTTAACATAATTTGTTGAAGCAGTATTCATTCTTTGAAGAAGAAAGCTTTTTACAAGGATATGTTTTGTGATATGACGACTTTTGTATTTATTTTTTGTTAAATGTTTTATCATTTGTTAATTTTTTGAAATTATGATGTTAATGGAATATTAATTGCTTAAAACAATACGGTAAGCTCTTAAAACAACATTCTTTATTATTTATTAACCTACTTCAAAACTGTAAATAAGGGTTATTTTCATGTTTATTGCTAATTTAAGAAAAAAATTGATTTTACCCCGTAAACGAGTGTGTGTGTTCGTCTCAGTGTTCGAATTTATGAACAAAATAAAAAAGTCGTTAAAAATTAAATTCCGATACAGAGCGAAAGTCTGTGGAATTTTATTTTATTGAAAAAGGGACATATATTTGTTTAACAGTAATGGTAGGTCCACACGATACCAACTTCACACAGACTTCTATATAATTTTGTCTATTTTCTCTGCGCAACAAATCAGTGCAAACAAAAGTTGGAATGATGATATGACAAAGATAATAATAATTATTTCTAACCTCGAAAACTTACAACTTTTTCGTGATCCAAATTTTTCTAAGTTAGCTCAGCTATCTTAATGGAACAACCTAAGTAAATCTCCATTGGAGTACAAATTTGTGTAGTTCCTTCGCTGATAAATTGATAATAATCCTGATTTTCCGGTATTATTAATCATTGAATATTAACTTATTCAGAAAGTAATTGGTTTGGCCTTGAAAGTTCATATCCACCTTGGCTTGTGAAATATATTGTAACTAGTGATGGGGCGAATATTCGCATTTGCATTCGCAAAAAAATGCGATTGTTTTGCGAAAGTTTTTGGCCAAAAATCATCATCATTTTAAAAAATAACCCCAAACTTCAATAATATATACTTTACTCATATTTTTAGAGCACTTTTTAATCACTGTTAAATTTGAATGTTGGACAAATGCAATTATAGAACTAAGAACTAAACTCAAATAAAAAAAATTGAATTTTGCTTTTCATGGACTTATATGGTTTGTTTTTAATGAACTTATACGACGGACTCTTTTTAACTACTGAAGAATTATGTTCGACCCGTGCTGAATTCCGCTTCTGTAGCTACCGTAACGCATGGCTACTCTGTACTTGTGACTAAAAAACAACAATATTTTCGTAGAAAAGAAAGGTAAAAATATCAAAAATTATTAAATTCATATTAGGAGAACATTTTCTAAAAATATTTTCATTTAAAATATCTTTACAGATGCTGATTCACTGCTTAATGATGTCTCTTCTTCAGTATTAGGAAAACATATAAAAACTGTTACATTCAAATCATGTTTGGCTAATACACTTAGTATTTAACTCATTCAAAATATAGGTTATTATATACGAAATATACATAGTATATTAAGTTTAGTACTGTTGTGTGCTACTAGATGTCGTTGTAGAGTTTAATATGAATTAAGCGTTGTGAAAATCCCCCGTTTGGTGTAGATCAATATTATGTTAATCGATAATAGGTTTGTTTCCCGACTAAAGGGAACGTTTGTATGTGTGCCTATTGTGAAGATAAATCGATTAACGAAGTTATTGATCGCCTGTATAGATGTCACCCTTAGTAAAGATCTTCACGTTGCTGTAATTGATTTTCAGGATAAAACTTATTAATGATTGATATTTATTTGTGGAAATTTGGTCGGTTTATCCTTGGCCCATTTATCAGCGACACAACATAAATCCAAACTTAACCCTTGTAAAATAGAATTTTGAATTCCATCAAACATAATTTTACTTCTTCAAGTTGGTACTTTGATTTTATCTAAATTCACTCAGTAAATAAAGTGTTGAATATGGCGTACGAAAGTTCGTAGCTGTCATTAATTTTATTTCAAACTTCAACAAATTATAGCGAGGTAAGAAAGTTCTTGATTAATTTAGAAACTGGTAGAATATATTGAAATTACCTTTGATCTCCATTGTAGGGGATATTTATCTTTCAGGATAACCGCCTAATGAATAATAATTCCAATTTATTCCACTGTTGATCCACTGTAATACGGCTCAACGCACGTGTTCCAAAATTTTAAATAAACTAACATTTTTGCTCTAAAATTATTTCCTTTATTGATCTTATTCATTTTACAAATAGTTAAATTACATTCGTTTCTTTGAATTTAAAATACAATTTACACGACCAATTAATCACGAATCAAATATAAATTTACTGTTTCGTCGACATGTTTAATTTTAAAACCAATTATTTTTAGATGAATGTATGATCGATTAGATGTTGAATCGACGGAGTACGATAATTAAAGAGGAAGATTTCAGTCGCCTTCGCATCCATAACAGCTCGGGTATGTTTTGTGCGGTTGCGCAGATAAAATTTTAAATTTTTACAATAATAATGTTTTGTAACATAACATATTTCCACCCTTCTTCCAGAAGATTGGGGTGTTACACTCTTGCATGTACGAGGAGTTGCTGACCACTACACCACCGAGGAAACAATCTGTGTGGGATTGTTATGGGATTGTAACATAACAGTACCAAGTTTGTAACGCTTAAAAATATTAATGCAACGAAAAAAATTTTGGTATAGGTGTTCATAGAATCACCTAATTAGTCCATTTCCGGTTGTCTGTCAGTCTGTCTGTCTGTCGTCTGTGTGTCCGCCTGTCATCACGATTACTCAAAAACGAAAAGAGATAGCAAGCTGAAATTTTCATAGCGTGATGAGGATGTAAAAAGTGAGGTCAAGTTTGTAAATGAGCAACATAGGTTATTATATATGAAATATACATAGTATATTAAGTTTAGTACCAAGTTTGTAACGCTTAAAAATATTAATGCAACGAAAAAAATTTTGGTATAGGTGTTCATAGAATCACCTAATTAGTCCATTTCCGGTTGTCTGTCAGTCTGTCTGTCTGTCGTCTGTGTGTCCGCCTGTCATCACGATTACTCAAAAACGAAAAGAGATAGCAAGCTGAAATTTTCATAGCGTGATGAGGATGTAAAAAGTGAGGTCAAGTTTGTAAATGAGCAACATAGGTCATTATATATGAAATTCAATTGGGTCTTGGATCCGTGGGACCCATCTTGTAAACCGTTAGAGAAAGAACAAAAGTTTAAATATAAAAAATAAACAACTTTTGTTTGAAACATTTTTTCGTAAACATCATTGTTTACCCGTGAGAGCGCAGATTATGAGCAAATTGTATAGTATGTTTGTTATGGCTATATCAGAAATATATGTGTGACATTTATGAATGTATAATATGATAGAGTAATCAACACTGTCTATACATGGTATTTCAACAATAATCTCAGTCAATTTTTTGTATTCACTTGTTTCGTTAAAATTATTTATTATCTGCCTAGCCTGTTTTTCGGTAAGCGGTACAATTTTAGTCCGTAAGTATATTTTTCGTCAGAAACCAACATGATAAGCTTGAAATGAATCATGGTATTGGATAAAGGAATAAGGATGATAAGGTATGGACAGAAAAAAACATGTTGGGAAATAACATATAAGAATTAATTAATTAGTTAATATATATTACTAAGTTAATATATTAGAATTTATGAGCGCTTCATTTGAAAGTTAACATTCGCATTCTCGAATGTACTAAATTCAACATTCGTTCCATCACTAATTGTAACATATTCAAACGTCTATTATCGTGTACATATTATGTAGATATAACACATAACACATTTATTTGTGTAAATCTGACAATCATATATATTATGTATATTTTAGTAACAACTATTATTATTCCACCAGGGAGTTATGACCTTCTAAGTGTCGATAACATACCAAGTTTTGATGATATTATCGAAAAAGTGTATATAAAAGTTTATGAAAATATTTTTGACAAATATTTTTCATTTTACTTTGATTTATACTCCTACAAGTAAACATATCAATATTAAAATATATTCACAAGAATTAGTGGTGAAAATGAGTACTTCTTTACAACAAAATATATGTATTTTCCGACCCTCAAAGTTAATATAACACGTCAACGAATATGACACGTAAATAATAATGTGTACAGTATGAATACATTTCATTCGGCATGGCTGGATATCCTTTGTTGAGATCACATAGGAATATATAAAAGTAAAATATTTGAATTCAAATAAATAACTGTTTCTACCCGTGTGGAAATAAGTCTGTTCTGGACCTCAGAGTACTTAGTTTGAAATTTAGACAAAGAATATGTGAAGTAAAACTATCTCTGAAAAAAATCTGAAAATATCAAATATAATAATAATAATAATAATAATCTTTTATTTGTTCCAAATTGTACATAAATTTACAGGACAAAATAACAATTTTGAAATGTAATACAATTGGAATAAGTCAATACAAGTATGGAACCCCAATTTACATCATACTCAAAACTTAAACAAACTCTATTAATGAGTTAACAACACAGATTAAGCATATTTAAACATTACTTAAAAGTAGAATAGAAAGAACCAGAGCCAAATCACCAAATATTTGAGCGTCCAAAATTAAACAACACAAATTAATAAATAATTATAAGAGAAAAAGAATAGTCAATGAAATAAAATAAAAAGGATAAAATTCTAACTTCAAAGTAATGTAAAGAACTGCAAGGTAGAGCGTCAAATAAAACAGGATAAAATAAGGATAAAATTCTTACTTCAAAAATCAACTTACTTACTTCAAATGAATTATTATTCAATCATTTAATGACAGAAAAAGGTCGAAAGACTTTTTCAGAATTAATCAGAGATTTTATGCAAATTTAGTTACCTAAATAAAGTAAGAGGAAGACTTCTGGGTTTTTCAGAATTAATCAATAAAATTTAAAACATTTCACATTTTCACATAACACGGTTTTTTTTTTTTTAGTTCGGTGGTTAAAAATTAAACTTCCTATGTAAATTTCAATATTAAACATTTGCATTATTTTGACGTTAGTTTTTAAGAAAGATTAACATTTCCAAAAAAAAAAAAACTAGAATTTTTGATTAGGCATATTCTATACTTTTTTTTAAATTTCAAACTCAGTAGTTCCATTGTTCAAAAGATAGACAATGGTAAAATTTTCCAAGATATTCGCTCGAAAATTGCATGAAATAAAAAATATTTTTGTATTCCTCATAAAGACACACTCTTTCATTTGATATGACACACGATACATCACTAAGGTTTTACTCACCTTAATTACCCTCCAAAAATGTACCTACACAATCAAACTGAGATTTTCGCTCAGGTTTGTTTCTTCGGAAAGGCACTTCGAGAAAGTTGCTATGTTTGTATCAGCAACATTTTGTACATTTAAACTTTTGTTATATCTTTAACTGTAAACAAGAGCCAAATGACCTATATTGATCATTTACGCACTTAGCCATACTTTTTACGTTCTGAGCTAAAAAATTCAGCTTGATATTTCTTTTATTTTTCGATTTATTGTGTTTCTAGACAAACGGACATACAGACAACCGAAAATGGACCAATTAGAAGATTATATGAACAAAATTACCAAAATTTTGTTTGTAGCATCAATATTTTTAAGCGTCACAAACTTGGGACTTAACTAAGTATACCCTAATATATGTTACATATATACAGAGTATATAAATATGATCTGAAAGGATAAAAAAAACATCACTGTATATATTATGAAGAACTAATAATTTCAAAATAAGTAGAGTATTATGACTATCGAATAGTAAATCCTAAAATAGTAATCGTTGATTCCATAAATGCATACGTGCAATCAATCGACTGCAAGGGTTCATAAATTTATAATCGTTAAAAGGATCTCTTTTTCCGATTTTTCGATATGAAATTTATACGATTTTTGGCATGGGCCAACAGAGGAGAACGCATTTATATGATAAAAATCTTCACTTTAATATTACTTTGTACGCGCACGACATTTCCCTTATAATTCAAGCTAAAAATCTAGCTGATATCGAAAGTAAGGACTGTTTGACAATTGAAATAATGACTTACTGGTTCATGGCAAATGCTTTATTCTTGTACGTTATGAAAAATAACGTACAAGAATTTACGTCTTGAACAGGAGTAAAATAACCCTAAAATGGAACTTCATTGCTAATTTTATACAAAAAGGCTTCCACATAAAATTTCTTGGCATAGTTTTATAGAATAGGTCGTTGGTGATGGTATATTATATGCTTTTGTTTATTCAAGAATTAAATACGGAATCATATTTTGTGGTGGCTCACATTACGTCTAAGAAGTATTTCAATGCAAAAAAAAAGATTGTAAAGTTAATAGCGAACGTAAAACAAAACGTGCCCTGTACAGCTTTTTTCCAGAAATTTTGTATCCTGCCTCTGCCGTGTGTATATATATTAGAGTGTCTACTGCTCACAAAAAAATATAACTCTACTCAAAGAAAACAGTGTGTATCACGATTATAATACTCGTCATCAAAACGAGTTCCATATGTAATTGTATGAACAAAATCCTATTTACTGGGAACATAAATTTTATAATAGATTACCAGGCAGAATAAGTAATATTTATGATCTTATTACTCGAGGGTTGACGAGTTTGCTATTTCTATTGACATAACTGTCTATTAACATTATTTTGTAACATCAATTGAAAGTGGAAAAGAATACTATTATTACCATTTCCATTCTAGTAGTTAATGGAAAAAATTTGGAATTTTTTGAAAAGGACAACCATAGTTAATGGAAAAAATTAAACATTTTTAATGTCAGATTTCCTTAATTATTTTTAATGTCAGATTTCTCTGCTGACTTTTTCTAAATGGTTTGTGTGTAAATGAGTACTATTTTTTTAAAGTTTTAGGGCTTTTTAACGAGAGAGGTCCTAAAACTCCCTAAAGCACTCCTATTTTTTATACGTAAGAATTTTTATGACTTGAGACAGAGTTATTCAAATAAATACCACCATATTTTTTTTCGTCATATCTTGGAGCAAAATGTTCTAAAACTTGATGATCAGCACACAAAATTACCCCTAAAAAAGTACTTTCAGCCATTCGAAATTTCTTTTAAGCAGGCTCGATTTTGAGAATCGAGTTTTCCCATGTCATTTTCTCTTACAAAAGGAATACATGAAGGGTGCTAAAACGGAAATAGCGCCAGCTTGAAAAAAGAACGGAGTATTGAGTAAGTCCACAGGAAATGTATGCAGTATTTGCAACACTATAACTCTGTATATTTAGATTTTTGAAGAAGCGCACTGTTTGTGTGGGACATTCAGTCTACTAACTGTATGATTCTCTACTATAAGTTGATTTTTTTCTTTGTAAAATCCCAACAGTCTCTCTACCGTCATCAGTAAAGGAGCATCGCCAACCATTCCAGCAACCATCATATTATAGTATTATACACATGATATGTGATGCGTTACCGTTCGGGATTATAGATAATAACATCAAAACAAGGAGGAACATGGTGGAGTTTATGAAATAATATTAAAGACATACAAAATTTCTACAAAAATATTTATTAATTAAAAAAAAACAACAACTTAATTTAATTGTGTTTCTCTTTTATAATTAAAAATTTGCATTAGATTATTTCCATTAAGTTTGTAACATCCTGAGTACATTGCTGATAATACTGAAAGGAGTGGTAAAAGGGTTGAGAAGCTACATTGATTTGAAGTGTTTTAAAAGTCCGCCTTGATGTATACCAGTAAGACACATAAATAATGCCCAATTTGAATATTTGTGTATGAAATTATTTTTTGATTAGTTTTAAAAGCATTTGAGTAAATCTATAATTATATAACTGTAACACTCTTCGTTAAATTACGTTTTTTATTAGGTTCCTGTCGAAACTGAACACTCTCCACTAAATAACCTTTCAAAGGAAACAAAAAATTTAAATCGGTTTATCCGTTGAGGCGCTACGATGCCACAGACAGACAGACAGATGGACAGACAGGCAAAACAGACAGATAGACCGACACACACACACATAGCGGTCAAACTTATGACACTCTTTTTTTTGGTTCGAGGGTAAAAAACAATATTAACGAACCATTTTTTAGATACTGAACAATTTTGATAATAATTTCAACTTGTCTCCGTACCTATCCGAGTATCAACAAGTAAGTTTATTGTCACCGCGTCATGCTATTAACATCGATACTGACTGTCATTAATTATCGACAATGATCCAAGTGATAGCAAATGCTAAATTCTGTTTGGCTTACGCACTCACTGCCAACTCTTAAAGAAACAAATACCTGTATGATTCGTCTACGCCTTTCATGACCCCGCAAATCAACGACAAACAAGACAAATAAATTTTCTTTGATGACCTACAAATTTGGTTTTAATATTATCTATGTAACAAGTGAATTTTTTTTCGCAAAAGAAAAACTTGGGACAGCTCTTACAAAGTTTTCCCGCGCCGAAAATTTGATACTTTGACTTATTTTTTTGTTCCCTAAACATGGTTTCTTATTTTTTTGACAATGCTTTAAAACATTGTGGAGCTCATACAGCTCGTTCAAAAATTATTTGTTTGTATTCAGGTGTTTCCAGCATGCTATTTTGCTGTCCCTATACTAAAACTAAGGTAAGACCCACTTTTCGACAGAATTAAATGAATTTCTATTAAATCCCAAAGTTTCAGGAATTTTGATCATTTAAAACATCAGATAATTAACGATTAAGTTCCCAATTTTGATAATATACGTCAAAATTAAGTTCTCGAAAACAAAACGACGTGTTGCTTTTTTTTTATTCTAAAAACATTACTTTCAATTCTTGTATCTTTTTTTTTCAATTTTATCAAGAGAATTGTGTAGTACAGTAAAAACAACTGGTCAATGATTATCTCGCGATCTAAACGGCCAAAAATTATGCAGCTTGGGTCTTGCACAGCCAACATTATTCTGAATCTGTGACAAAAAATACTTTATTCATGGTGGAAATACTTTAAAAGCATCAGGCTTGTACTTTTCAAATAGAGTTTTTTTTGGATATTAGTATATGAATTTATAGTATTTTAATTATTTGGTATATTAATTTATAATATTCCATATATATCCATAAATTATGATTCTACAATTTTATTATTGTCGCCCTATAAGCTCAGTTAGTTAAGGCGTAACCAATTCAGTCCGCGGTATGCTTAAGGTAACGGGTTCGATTCCCGCCATCGCAACAAAACTAATTAAATTGCTAGTTTTGATGGGCTGGTGTAGTGCATGGTATATGCATGAAGGAGATATACTCAGCCACTGAAATTGAGGAGCTGATAAATGAAATTATCGGCGGAAAGGTGGTAAAACACATACATGATATAACAATGGTCTCTGTAGCCTAAGTGTGTCCTTCGTGGACAGCTAATATAATCTAACCATTATTATCAAAAATTTTCTCAACATTCAAAAGTAAAAAATCATTGAAATATTAGCACACTTTGGGGCTATTTGCTTATATCATGAAATCAATGTATCCTGCATAAAATTTCATACATAATGCTGCATCTTATAATTCATTTTATTTCATATTCCAGTTCTTTGAACAAAAATATTCGATAAGGATCGGTTGGTTTTATAAACTAGGTTTAAAAGTGGCAAGTGGCTTCTGTTCGTATTCAAACGGCGTAACCTAACTCAAAAAGGGATATTCCAAATAGAAAATGTCGAATTTTAAATGTTCTAAGGTGTCGAATTTATGAAAGTAAGTAACTGTTGTGCTGGATTTCTACTAATGGGTATATATTTAGAGCTTAACGACTTTTGAACACCAAATCTACCACATTCCATCATTTTAATCGCCCAAAAAAAATAATAATGTTGTATAACTTGATTTAAATGGATCTGTAATGGTTTGTTTCGAATTTTCAAATACATAGAAGAAGGTGTCCTGGATTCAAAATTTAAATTTATATGTTTTTGAATGAATTTAATGTAATCGTTGAAACAATTGTTTGGGTTAGAAAATGTAAAACACATAATCAAAAATCTACTATGTAGGTACAAATGTTAGAATATCATTTTAAAGGAATTTTATAAGTCTATGATATAAACTGTTCATTTATAATCTGTATAGGTAAATGAGGATCCACTTTGCTATATAAATAGAGTGAGTATCTCGCATACACATGTACTAATAGAGCAAAGTGTATTACCTGGGATCGAAATTTAAATGGATTTCCTTTCCAAGACATAATGGACTCTGTATTTTATGACAATTGAAATATTAAGCATCAGTCGATTAAGCAAAACTGAATTTATACTAACAAGTGAAAAACAAACAATTAACTTAGTTAATTATGGAAGTACCATGTATAGACAGTGTTGATGACGCAGTCCTTTTTTTTTTTGACGTCATGTAAATATAGAAAGATATCCAATCTTAAATAGCCACACACACATAACTGACATTCCCAGATTAATACATACAATCAGTGGCGGATTTAGGCTTGATGCCGTCCTAGGCCTGATTTGATATGCCGCCCTCTCGGTCGTTATTTATTTAGTTTTCGAAAATTTTCGAAGGTAGTTTCTAGAAACCGAATATTCGACAAGATATGACACCGGAGCACCGGATATTCGACTACCGGATATTCAGCCCGGTAGTTCCACTTTATTCCATTTGTCGTGGTTCCAATCAGACTGTTTAGGAGTTCTTGAAACTCAATATCCCAACAGAAAATTATGAAAGATTAGCTGTATAAAAAAATCTAACTACGAATCTTCTTCTGACAATAACAAATCATCGCCGTCTTCATCGTCTGCTCACGCGTGAATCTCGTGACAATTTTTGGGAGTGTTTCAATGAAGTGACAAAGGATAAGAGTAGTGATTGTCGCGATCAAGAAAACCAAAATCCATTTGCTAACGTGATTGATTTTTTCTTAAAGACATCTCGAATCGATCGCAATCACGACCCATATATTTGGTGGTCAGTTCATTTGAATCAGTTGTCAAGATTTGTTTTGGTATTCCTTCGCCACAATTTGCCACTTGTTAATTTTGAGTACTAAAAAAAATAAATAAAGCAAACATTTTCGACGTCGGATTATTAGAATAAAATAATGAGAATTTTCTGAATTTACTATACGGAATTCGCCTGGATACTGAATTACAATGCGGTATCCGACACGAGAGTGAAAACAGGCCGGATACCGGATATCCATCTCTACTAAGAATAATTCCTGGTACCAATGATCGGAGATACTACACACTACCTTATATACACTACAACACAAAAATATGAGTATATCCAATTTTTGTTCATATTCATTTTTAATAATTTATAATAAATTATTATATGATTAAAAAAAGACACATGTTACAAATATAATAAAAATGAAAAGATTTTTTTGTTGTTGTTATAGTAGATGGAATATTATTTTTAAGGTATAACCTATATCATCGTTTTTAAAAGCTCTGAGGGATGAGAAGGGAATTCAACGAATAATCTTCTATAGATATCTTACTATTGAAACCCGACAACACGTAAAATACCTTCGATATGTATATTGCAAGTAAAGTAAATTGACCTATCAACATTAACAGGAAGCCGTAAGGTTATATATCTTAAAATTTTGGAATCCAGAGAAAGGCAATGAATCTTTATAAAAACTGTGCGACTTCATTGTTTAAAACTTAAAGAAATTATAAACAAAAATTTGTGCGATCATGCTCAGGGGATGAGAGTCACCCTTTCTCAGGGGTGGAAAAATTTAATCTGAAAATGACAACGGGAATCCATATAGGAATGAATTCTAATCAAAAAGTGACATTGAAACATATTTCGAAAAGTCAATACTTTTCGAGTTATAAAGTATATCGTTCAGTTTAAAAACTCCTACTATAAAAACCATGAAAATGCAAAAGTTTCAAGTCATTTGCTTGTAAATTGACGGAGTTATGATGAAAACAAAGTTTAACGAACGTTTCTTTTTATTAATTGAATTTATATTAGGTTTTTGGTAGTTTTATCTTTTTTCAGCACAAAAACTGAAGTAGTTACCACGGGAACAAAAATACATGCTTGCCGCTTTCCAGTTAACTTTATTATGGCAACAGACTCTTCTAGCAGTATCGGATAAATATTTTTTGAAATATTGCAAATTCTATGGGAAAAAAATTTCGAAAAATACAAAAAAAAAAGTCTATTGTGAAATAGCTCGAAAAAAAAAATTACAAGAAAAGTTTAGAAGGTGAAATATTTTGCTGAAAGAAAGCTAAATTTGTTCCTCTGAGACTTTTTTCTGTAACTTTATTATTTTTCGAGTTATTTAACGATAAACACTTTTTTTTTTTTAATTTTCCTCTAAGTTGCAATATTTCAAAAAATATTTATCCGAACCTGCTAGAACTTCTTAAATCTGTTGCTGGTATCTTAATAAAGTTAGTTGGAAAGCAGTAAGCATTAATTTTAGTTCCCATCAGTTTTTGTATCGAATAAAACATAAAAATAAAGGTCCGATAAACTTTGTTTTCATCATAACTCCGTCAATTTTCATGCAAATGACTTAAACTTTTTTCATTTTCATGATTTTTCTAGTACTTAGAAAGTCTTCGACATACTTTTTTTTAAAAAACGTCAAATTTGACGTTAAATATTTCGAATTTCAATCGCCAATAACTCGGAAACTATTGACTTTTCGAAATGTTTCAATGACACTTATCGATTCCCGTTGTCATTTTTAGCATACATTTTTCCATACGAAAGAAGGGGTTGGCTCCCACCCCCTGAGCAAGATCGCACAAATTTTTGTTTTTACTTGTTTAAGTAAGCTTTAAACAATGCAGTCGCACAGTTTTTATAAAGATTCATTGACTGTTCTTAGATTTCGAGGTATAACGGCTCTTCACTACATATTACACAGTATTATAAGGGGTTGATAGGAAATCAGGATTTTATACTTACCTCGCGGTCTATCAGCGTATTCTGTACCTTTTGAGGTATTACAAATGTATACCATACATGTTGTTATTCGTAATATTGTTCTCAACATTTACCGCTTCAACGAGTCGAATGTTTCTAGTATATTTCGTATTACCTTGTTTATTGTTAAGACTGCAGAATTTGCACGTAACAATTACATCTTTTTGATATAACCACGTCATCTAAAACAAGGCCGGGATGGTGACTCTTTAAAATTTGAACGGGGGATGGTGTGTAACCAACTCCTCTCCCCGTCGGAAATTTCGACACATTCATTTCTTTTTTGTATTTACATGTAACTTAAGGCTTTAGGTGTTGCCACCTGCGAATAACAGTATATTCCGGAAAATGAAAATGTATCTTGTCAAACGTTCTACAGTTACTACCAAACGTTATTGGTGGAAGTAAGAGAAGCAAAGTAAGGGGAAACTGCACAATTTTGGATTCGTTTCGCGGAGAAATTGGCATTGGTTTTAAAGTTCCAAAGAGCAACCGAAGACGAAGATACTTTGGTATCTTATCGTTTACCTTATAAACCTTTTGAACTTGCAAAGTACACACCCAGGATCGTAATACCAATAAAGAAAGTATGATTAACAAGTTCAAGGTTGTAATTTTATATATTTACTATATTGTTATAAATCCTCTCCAATCTCTCTTTGACCTTTTTTACTTTTGTCTTCAAAAATTTGAGGTACAAGAATCATGACTGCATTAAAAAAATCGAATGAATGATATACCAAAGGAATTATTTTGGTTGAGTTGCGTCACTTTACAGTCACAATTTGTCGAATTTCGACCACAGACGATTCTATTCGTAATACATTAACAAAATTGAAATTTTATTGGGTTTTATATACCTACAATATAATGATTTTTATCTGCATATACAGATTTTCAGAAGGTTCAAAAGAGTAGTTATACATATATTTATAATTTAAAATTTAAAAAACGTTTGCAGTTTTTATAAAATTATGTTTATTTGTGACTATATTTTGGTGATCATTTTTCTTGTTAAATAATGTTATATTATTTGTAATAAGTTAATAAGATAACAAGTGAAAACAAACAATTGACTGAGTTAATTGTTGAAATACCATGCATAGTAAGTGTTGATTTCTTTATCACATTACACATACAAACATGTGACGTATACATAACTGTTAATCAAGTATGGCACATATTATAAAATTTCCGCCTAATTGACACCCTCACGGGTAAACAGTGATGTTTACGAAAAAATGTTTCAAACAAAAGTTGTTTAATTTTTGATAAGGAACATTTTTTACATTTTCTACGGACCCAAGACCTAATTGACCTATGATGCTCATTTACGAACTTGACCTCACTTTTTACGTCCTGAGTACGCTGTCAATTTCAGCTCGATATCTTTTTTCGTTTTTGAGTTATCGTGTCCACAGACGGACGGACAACCGGAAATGGACTAATTAGGTGATTTTATGAACACCTATGACAAAATTTTTTTCCTAGCATCATTATTTTTAAGCGTTACAAACTTGAGACTAAACTTAATATACTATGTATATTTCATATATACATGGTAGTTTTGAAAACGCATAATTTTTTTTCTACACACACACACACCAAATGAACAAGTTTGGAAGTGAATATTTTTTATTTTCTCTATTATCAACGTTAAAATCTTAAACACCTGATAATATGACCACAAATAAACCAAAACAATCAATATAAATAAAAGCTCGAATCAGTATAAAAGCAATAAGACCAAAAAGTAATAGTGCCTTATATGCGTAGATCAATAATCATTTTAAATTATGAAGATCAACTCACAACTGATCAATCAAATACTTGTAGTATAGGTGTATTTAAATAATTAAGAAACGAAGCTTCTTCGGTAAATGTCGTTGTTTGTCGTGTTGCAAAAGACACTGTCTAAAGTCTGTCTTTCTCTGTGTTCTGTGTGTGGCATTTTATTGAATTTATACGAACGCACACACGTATGAGTGCACATATATAAACACTTAGAAAAAAATTGTTCGTGCCTTTGCCTGGAGAGAACTCAGCAGCCCTAGTGCAGCGCAATACGAAGTTACTTAGCATTCAATGTATGAGGTATAGAATTATAAGTGATACCCGTTAATATATTGTGTTTATTGATAGTACTCGTAGCTAAATAACATTAGATATCAGAACAAGATTATACATATTTGCCTAAATTCTGTTGGCTGGGCAGCGCTTTCTGTCTTTATGTAATGCACCCCACTGGTGTAAATTGTGATGCATTGTCAAGGCAGAGATTCATCAATTCCTATCACCTAATATTCTTTAAATAGATCAATGTAAGAATTTACAATTAAAAACTATAAAAATACAATTCTTATAATCGTTTAGGAATGATCAATCCTAAAATTTATTAGAAAATTATCGATCTGATACAGCAATACATATTAGGACGGTTTGTTTATTTGATTTAGGTACAACATACATAAAAATAATTTTAAATTACAAATTAGTCACATGAGTTGTTAACACTTCCAACGCATAATAACTATGAGAATTAAATTAAAAAACAAGAATAAAACAAATTTTAATTTGATTTCAGTATTAAATTTCATTAATAAATATTCAATGAACCGATTAAAATTCAATTATAAAAATTTCATAAAATAAATTAATAATATTTAACAAAGACAATGAAATTATTTATTTGTTCCGTTGAAAATAATGTTATTCAATTACTTTTAAATCAACTCTTCGATGATTATTATGTATTTGGTAATGCAAATATATCTTATAATTTTTAATAATTCGAGTGGATTCTTATTAAATAATTTTATAAATCCAAACGAAAAAATAATTTAATAATGAAGTCTTAATTAATAATTTGTTAACTGACAAGTCGGTAGGAAGAAAAATTGAAGCTAACTTAATAAAGCATTTCATTATTAGGGGAGCCAGGAAAAACATTATTTTAGAATTTTGATGAACTCAAAAATCTAATTTTATGTACTGTTTTTCTAGCTTTTAAAATGACTTTTTTGGAGTTTTTCCAAACATTAAACTTTTACTTGTTTGTTTGTTGTTTTTTTGGAGGAGGGAGGGGCAATACAAAAATTCACAAGCGGGCAAGATTCACAATATTAATCTATAAGCTTTTCTGATCAAGAATCAATTGACAAAATGCGCTACTCATATTTTGCACACTCAACCCCATCCAGAGCCTGTTCTAATAAACTGATCACTATATACATATAAGATACATTTATTTTCGTCTACTTATGGCCACACTAAGATTTTCCTTGAGTTCAAATTGGCTGAAATTCGGTTCTTAGAGGCATTAAGGAGGAATAACAATTTTATAAAAGCAGGAGCTCATTTCAGTAACTTGGAGAGGATTTCCAGGGAAAACTGTTGTTCGACGTTTATGGCTTTGAACAAATGGCACCTCCTCGGGGTTATTTTTTACGATGAGTCTTTTGAGAGTGCCCACTTCTCAGCCCATATTTATTCTTTTTCATTTCCAAGTTTTACATTTTGTCACGGCTCTTGTGCTTTGAACGTCTGTCCAAAATATCCAAATTTGTTCTAATAAAATAAATACATAATAAGGGGGAAATATGACTTTAATGATTACCCGCTGATACTCACGTGTTTCTTTATTTAACAGACATTTTATGATAATTACTACATTAAAGGGTTTCGAATACTATTTTTATATAGAGAATACGGAAACTGTCTGCATAAAGTTTTATAATTATAGACATAAAGATCCACAAAAGAGTTTGTAATATTTAGTTTAGTACCGATGTACTAATAAAATATTTTTGAACTATAAAGGTGCAGTAAAAACATTCGAAGCAAGTATATAATCTTTAATTAGCAAAGTAGTCACTATCATAATTAGATATATTCGCTTCTTGTCAATTAGTTCAACGCTTGTGTATGTTCAGCAATTTGTTCATTTATTGTATATCACCTGTATAAGGGGTGTTAAGTAAAAAAAAATACCAATAGCCCAAGTAAAAGAACACATAATCACTATCACTACAACATATTATAAAACAAAGTCGCTTTTTCTGTCCCTATGTCCCTATGTACGCTTAAATCTTTGAAACTACGCAACGGATTTTGATGCGATTTTTTTTAATAGGTAGAGTGATTCAAGAGGAAGGTTTTTATGTATAATACATCCATATTATAGTAGAGTAAGGGGTTGAAATAGGGGTTGAAAGGGATATGCTTCAAAAACTAAAAAAGTTGTGCATCGATTAAGCTCAAATATTGACACGATATACAACCAGCTTCAAAGATATATTGTTTTTGTCTACTTTTAACCTTCGGAGGATAGAAAGGTGAAGCGAGAAAGAGGGAAGGAATTATCGAATATTTACAAATATACCTAAGTGGGTATCAAATAAAAAAGCATGACGTGTACATTACAAAACTGTTATCCCACGCAAGGAAATGTGGAGGGAGGGGTGCAAGTGGGGATGTTGCCCAGCAAAGCGGGTAGTTTACAGCTAGTCACCTATATAAGGGGTGTTAAGTAAAAAAATACCAATAGCCCAAGTAAAAGAACACATAATATTACCCAAATAATAAAAATATTTCTTTCATCTTGAAAATTGGCATAAGCGTTCTTTGTTATTCCAAGATACTCGAACTTAAATACTACGAATGTATCCCACCTGTGGAAGTTATTGATCTGACCAAATGGATGGGCCCTATATCTTGAAAAATATTAAATACTTTTTCAAACAAAGTTGACACTTTTTATAATTTTACCCATTTTCATGTTTTATTCATTATTCTGAGTCAATAATTGAAAAATGTAAACGCAGTTTGAAGTTTACCCTAAAGTTTCAACTTTTGAAATTACAAATTTTCCTGTTTATCTTTGTAAAAATTGTGAGAACAACATTTAATAAAATACATTTGTAGGAAAAATTCGAAATTAATGATATTACTAATTTTTGTGACTGGAAAAAATTTCGATTACCGAGCTTATTGAACAATATTGAGAGATCACACCGATGCGTGGTGCATATTTGTTATTACATGTAGATAGCTGTCAATTATTATCATATTAACGGGGGGTCACAGAAGTTACGGACACCCTTGTTGCATCAGGTACAAAATAAAATTCTATGACAAAAAGTCTTCTTTCATTTTGTGATCCGATGCACTTATATCCACCCCTTCCTAAGCGTAACGTTGAAGCTCTCGCGAATAATAGCTTAATATCCGTACATCGGACTAAAAAATATAAGAGCATTTTTGTCTCCTACCTGATGCAACAAGGACGTCCGTTACTTTTGAGACACTAAGCCACCTTGTACATTTGACTAGACAATTTTGTACAATTTGTCAAGAATGCTGGCAGTACTTCGATTTAGGTTGCCAATACCATGTAGTTTTTTTACAGCTCCAAAGCTCAGAGTCTGTGATCTTTAGGAAATCCTTTTCCATAAAAGTTGGGTCAGAAGTATGCAATTATTCTGATATCAAGACTTCTTGATTAAATTCGTCATAAATAATATCATAATACAGTGTGGGGTCAGTTCTTTAAAGTTATTACAGTTTTCGTATTTGTGATGTTACAATGTCGATTTAACAACATCATTTTTTATGCCTTGCTGTAAAACTACCTATATACGTTTCTAAAACGTCAACCGTCAAGTCATTGTAATTTTCACGCCAGGAAGAGCTATATGTTCATTCATTATAAACAGATGCGGTTTAATACAAATCAAAATAAAATATTTCAGAAATATAATCCTACTAGCTGTTAAACCCGCTTCGCTGGGTTGTTTTTGCACATTTAAATATCAAAATTGTTAAATGAAAGACTTTTTTTTTTAATTCTCTCTGTGTGTACGGAACAGTAAGATTTTTTTGGCCGATCCCAATATTATGTCTACACTCTCTGTGTGTACGGAAAAGTAAGGGAAAGATCGATAGAAACCCATGGAACATTCCAGAATATTCGAGAAAGTTCTAGAAAATTCGATAGAAATCCATAGAACATTCCAGAATGTTCGAGAAAATTCTAGAAAATTCGATAGAAATCCATAGAACATTCCAGAATGTTCGAGAAAATTCTAGAAAATTCGACAGAAACCCATGGAACATTCCAGATTGTTCGAGAAAGTTTGATAAAATTCAATAAAAATCCATACAACATTCGAGAATATTCGAGAAAGTTCTAGAAAATTCGATAGAAATCCATTGAACATTCCAGAATTTTCGAGAAAAATCGAAAGACATTTGCGCCAGTAGCGCCATCTAGTGAAAATTGTACTATTGACAGTGGGGCCTATTGTACTATTAGAACTATTTTTTTAATCTATTTTCTATGAATTCCTAGATCATTTTTAATTCCAGCCCCACCAAACTCCCTTATTCACAATGGGAGCCTAAGGGCTACCCAATGGCATAATCCCCTACCGAAGGTCAATGGTTAGTTTTAGGGAAAATCGGGGACATACAAAGAAACACTCTCTTTTTATATATATAGATTAACGATCATATTATGATCCCGAAAATATCTTCGATAAGATGTCATCTTTGAGTAAAATTATCAACATTTGAGAGGTAAAATTATCAACATGAAACTGATGGAGTAACAGTATGTATTGGGATAAAATTGGCGTTTCAAAACATAAACAAAGAGAAATTTTACAGAAATAGAGTTGCAGTAATATGACGATTTGTATTCCATAAACAATTATAATAATGAATATCACAATTTTACTATGCAAAAATAATTAAACCATGCATATATGAAATATACATAGTATATTCAGTTTAGTCCCAAGTTTGTAACGCTTAAAAATAATGATGCTAGGAAAAAAATTTTGTCATAGCTGTTCATAAAATCACCTAATTAGTCCATTCCCGGTTGTCCGTCCGTCCGTCCGTCCGTCCGTCTGTGGACACGATAACTCAAAAACGAAAAAAGGACGTAAAAAGTGAGGTCAAGTTCGTAAATGAGCATCATAGGTCAATTGGGTCTTGGGTCCGTAAGACCCATCTTGTAAACCGTTAGAGATAAAACAAAAGTTTAAATGTAAAAAATGTTCCTTATAAAAAAATAAAAAACTTTTGTTTGAAACATTTTTTTGTAAACATCACTGTTTACCCACGAGGGCGTTAATTAGGTGCAAATTTTATAGTATGTATTAATATAGGAATATCAGTTGTGTGTGTGTCTATTTAAAAGTGAATATCTTTTGTTATTTATGTGACGTCAAAAAAACAAACGATTGCGAATCAACACTGTCTATACATTTTTGTATGTGTTATGTGATAAAGAAATAAACACTGACTATGCATGGTATTTCAACAATTAACTCAGTCAATTGTTTGTTTTCACTTGTTTTTTTTTTTTTTTTTTTTTTTTTACTTTTGCTAATATATGTATGTATACCTATAGACAATTATCACGACGTGGCATACTCTGGGTGTAAAACGCTTGGATGTAGCTATTTAACTTTCCATACACTTACCAATTGATCTTAAAGGAAAATTGTTATAACAAAGAAGAAATTTTCTAGTTACATATAAATTCATTAATTAGTTTTTTTATTTTCAGGTATGGCAGTAATTCAATAATATATTATTGTAAAACGGAAATTTGGGTATCGTATATACTGACTATAAAAAATTGCATGAATGTATGTAACTTTTGACGTTTTTTAAAACAGATTCCAGGTGAATTTTAAATTAATTAAACTCCAAGATAATTTTTCTGAAATGCCTTTCTTTTCTGAACTTGTTCTCATAAAACATTAATGGTAGGTCCACATGATATCAACTTCACACAGACTTCTATAGAATTTTGTCTGCGCAACTAATCAGTGCAAACATAAGTCGGTACTATGGTAAAGATGATGGTAATGTCTTACATGAGCATTTTTACTCAGACTTAGACAATAGTCTGTATCGTGTGGACCCACCATTAATACTTAAGTTCGCGTCGGATTGATGTTTGGTTTAAACCTCTTGAAACTCCACACACATGAAAATATTTTCAAATAATTTTAAAACAACAGCTCAAAACCCCATCGCTTACGAAATCTCATTCTGAAAATTATGAAACACTAGCGACCCGCCCCGGCTTCACACGGGTGCAATGCTGATACTAAATACACTACAGAAAAACTGTGAACGTTGTATATAAAAACATAGCGGCCCGCTCTGGATTCGCACGGGTATAAAATATATAGCCTATGTGATTAAATCGATCCAGTAGTTTTGATTTATCCATTACTGCCCGTGGCCCACACGCGTTAAATTTGGAGTAAAACAATCCCCCTTTCCCTATACGATGAAGATTTCCTGCTATCTTTGGAATATCTAAATTCATACACTACATTTTTACTTTTTACATTTTTAACTATTTATCTCAAAAATAGCAGTACTTCTCCACTATTTAATGGATGTTATTATACATATAAACCTTCCTCTTGAATCACTCTATCTATTAAAAAAACCGCATCAAAATCCGTTGCGTAGTTTCAAAGATTTAAGCATACAAAGGGACATAGGGACAGAGAAAGCGACTTTGTTTTATACTATGTAGTGAAGAAAATATTATCATTTGAAATATGTCATGATAATGACTGTAATGACGATTTTACTAATTCTAATAATTTCAGATGATAGTTGCCGCTTAAAATCATAATTTTTAAGAATGAAGCCGTGGTTTTGTAATTTAATTATCTGACGAAAATTTATAATTTTGACTTCCATACAACTCGGTTATTTATTTTAGAAAGTACGTTGAACCTAATTTGGGGACAATAATATACTTTTGTTTTCAAAGAGTGCTCTTTATAACAGTTGATGAGCGGAGAAATAAATTAGTTCGAATGATAATTGTTATTAACACCGCATTTAATTCCGCAATGCCGTTTGATAAAATGTTGTTCGTTGGAACGATTTACGCGTTTCCAGAAGACTTAAAAAATCTATTTTCTGTTGGTAAACTGAAGTTGAATATTACTAAAAAATCGGAGAAAATTGTGGAAAGGAATTTCCCATAAGGGTCCTGAAAGGTTCTTTGAGAGTCAAGAACAAAGCATTTAGAAACAGAATCTACAAGGTTTTCCTATTTAAATCAAGATTTAATGGGTCAAGTTATTATGTACGGCTTCTGTAACCATAAGACAAAACTATTACTATACCGTTCACACTTTCTCATTATTATTTTACTGTAAAGATGAGATGACAATTTAAACGAATAATAAAAACACTTGGTGAAACTTCATTTCTCACGTTAGGAAGCGACCAAGCAAGGCGAGCTACTGTTTAAATGATAGAAAGCATAACTGAAGAGCTTGTAAAATTATAATGAAGTTTTGAATTAATCAATGAATCCCTTACTCTGTAATGTTCTAATAATTCTAGGAATGGTAGAAAACTTTCCAGACATCATCTACCGTAGTTTTCAAATTGAATAAATTTTTTTTCGTAATCCTCTTGCAATTTAATAAATCATATCATATAATTTCTGATTATAATATATACATTCACTACTTGAAACAGGTTATGACGAATTTAACTCTTAGCATTTTTATACATAATCGTATTTAAGTTTGTTCAAAATAATATTTTAATAACTTTTTCAATTGTTTATGAGGGTTCGTATGGTAAAGAAAGGGTAATTTAACAAAATATTTTGCCAAGCTCAAAAATTAAGGGGTGGAAGGCATCTCCAATTAGTGCTTTCTTTCAAGTTTTCGAAGCAGTAACTTTTTTTAAAGTATAAAGTAGTAACCCGTCCGCATCCCTGGGTAATTTCAACTTTAAAAACAAATACTACCGCGTTATAGCATTCTCTTCCTTTTCTTTTACTTAATTCCCCTTTTGTTCGCTATTTAATGGATTTAAATTTTTTGGTGCAGAACCCTACTTTTTTTTAAATTAAATAAGCCCATGTTTCTTGTTGACAATGTAGCATTAGGTAAAAAAATTTTAAAATCGGTTGAGTAGTGGACTCAATAATGACGGATTTTCATACATATTTTCATTCCCTATTTCACCTCCTTAGAGATAGATTTTCGGAAAATCCTCATATATATAATAATTGTTATTAACACCGCATTTAACTCCGCGATGCCGTTTGTTAAAATGTTGTTCGTTGGAACAATTTACGTGTTTCCAGAAGTCTTAAAAAATCAATTTTCTGTTGGTAAACTGAAGTTGAATATTACTAAAAAATCGGAGAAAATTGTGGGAAGGAATTTCTCATAAGGGTTTTTTTTTTTTTTTTTTTTTTTTTTTACAGAGTATTTAAATTAATTTAAAATAGATATAAACTGTTTTGGAGAAACTTAGTATTCGTAGAAGTTTTAGAACCTTAATTTTCTCTGATTTATCATCCATTTTGCAATATTTCTATGCAGTCCTATGTACATTATTCATTGGCCAATTTTGACGTCTACATTTAATGAAAATTTGCATCTGGGAGTGCTATTGTAAAATTTTTTAATTGTGTCACGACGAATATTTGAAAACACATCTTTAATTGAAATACCGATTTTCGCCAAAATTGAACTTTGCCGACCCACATGTCACGGGAATCATCGTTCAAAATTGAATAGCCTAATTCAAAAAAGTTAGTCCAAGAATCACTTGTTTGAACAGTCTATAAATTTGAGCGTGGAGTCTGTTATGGCGCAAACCTTAGCTTTCAAAATTTTATGTGGTATTCATCGTAGATATCACAATTTTGAAAATTTTTGTGAATTCATCTGCAGCATTTCCTCTTTTTTCAGTCAAAATCTGTTTCACATGAGAGATTCTTAATGGAAGAGGTTTTGACCCCCAAAACCTTGCTTTAGCTAAGATTTTAGCAAGAATTTTGTTTTCTAAATAATTAAGTACGAATAACTTTTGTGCAATAAATATCCATTGTGTTACCACGAAACAAACAGTTTCAAATTAGAGTATTCAACAAAAAGTATCACAATATATACCTTAAGTAATATCATCAGACAACGGAGTAAACACAAATTTGATCTTTGTATGTTTGTAAAATATTTTTGGATCATAAGGTTACGTAACCTAATATTTAGTTGTTTTATAATGTGGTAAAGTTTTCCATAAGTGTTTGATGCTTGTAGTATTCAAACTTTTTTTTAAACTTACTTTATGTTATTTCTTTAAAGGAAAAACACTCTCTTCTATATAACTACTGTACACACGTATATATGTATTAGTGATGCGACAAATATTCGCATTCGCGAATATTCGCGTATTTTTTAAATACTAATTTTCAAAATAATAAAAAACTTCACTCATATGTACTTTACTCATATTTTTAGATCACTTTTTAAACACTGTTAAATTTGAGTGTTGGACAAATGCAACTAAAGTAAACTAACCCCAAATTAAAAAAAAAAAAAAACTTAATTTTACTTTTAATGACTTTTAATATAATTAAAAAAAAAAAATTAATTTATATGCTTTGTTTTTGATGGCGCTTTAATGCTTTTACGCTTATGAAGAATTATATGTACTAGCTCAAAAAGTGCGGCATTCCGCTCCCATGGCTACCATAGCCCCTGGTTACCATGTACTCGGGACTAAAAAACAACAACAAACTTCGTAGAAAAGTGGTGATAAAAATCTAAAGTTATAAAATTAATGTTTTAAAAATATTTACATTTGAAATACCATATTTATTATTCGTCTAGCCTGTTTTTTCCTAAGCGGTACAATTTTGGTCCGTGAGTATATTTTTCGTCAGAAGCCCACATGATAAGCTTGAAAATGAGGGATGAATTATGGAATTTGATAAAAGAATAAGGATGATAAGGCATGGACAGAAAAAAACATGTTGGTGAAATCTCTATATATTATAAATGCGAAAGTAAGCATGTTTGTTTGTTTCTTTGTTTATTTGTTGTTTGTTTGTTTGTTTGTTTGTTTGTTTCTTACCTTTTCACGCTAAAACTAGCGAATGGTTTTTAATGAAACTGTACAGCAATATAGCTGATATAAGTTATATCAGAATAACACATGAGATATAATTTATAAAGACATATTAATAAAAAACTAAAAAAACAAATTTAATTTGACATTATCAAAAATTACAGATTTCTGTAAAAGTAGTCATTTGACATTACCATTAATTACAGATTTCTGTAAAAATAGTCAATATAAAATATTTCATGGCCATCTTTTCTGATATACTCAATGGATAATTACGACTATTATACATTTAAATAATAGAAAACCATACATATATTTTACCTGTGTAAAACAATCCTTACCATTATTTCGAGTGTTATAAAAAGGGGATAAGCGAGAGCAATCTTTATCAATCTTTACTTTTAAACCATGCGAAGCGGGTGTGTATCACTCTAGTAATATATAAGGATTAATTAAGTTAATAAAACTTTAGAATTTGTGAGCTCTTTATTTGATTTTAAGTTATCATTCGCATTCGGAAATAGTGGAGATAAACATTCACGAATGTAAAAAATTCAACATTCGTTCCATCACTAATATGTATAGTGATACAAGCGAGAAGGTATTATATGGACTTGTGTGGTATGAGATTAGTGTCTTGTTTTCTTTTTCTATATGAATGTTATAAGGTGGGGTTCAAAGATCATGTTACTTGGCACAAGTTTGATGTATTATACCTGTGGGTTTTTCTGCGAGGGTCGTTCAATCAATTAGAGATGCCAGAGTTTATATATATCTAAAGTATATAAATATACAACATTTACAGGTAAAGATGGAAAATGATAAACCCACCAAAAAGTAAAGAAGATGGTTCGTTAGTTAAAAAACTTGTATTCCTAAAAAAAACTGAAAAGTTTCGGATTATATTTATATTTTACACCCTCTATAATCTGACATCAAACCATCCTCAAACAAATATATACAGTACCATTCATAAAAAAAAACATAACATTCAATAACGATGCCTCAACTCCAAGTTAACAAAAGTTTATTCTTATAGGAATTTTTTTAACCCAGCTTCATTGTTGCCGAGTATCTAATTCTCAACGATTTTTAAAGCCGTAAACTTTAAAACACTACCATACAACGTACAACGTACAACGTGTTTATTGTTTTTTAGTGGTTATTGATGAATCGCAGGGTTCTTAAAAAAATTATGAAGTTTCAAGTCAATCAAAAATGTGTATAGAACAGCCTTAAGTAATTCTTCATGGAAAGTAGCAAATTCGACTAGTGACAATTTGATAGAAATACGATCAATTGATTTAAAAACAAGTCAAGTATTTGCAACTTTAATGGTCGGGATCCATCAAAATCTAGACTGGCTAAAATTTTTCTACTTATGCGTCCCGATTGTTCGCTGTGTAAACTCCATAACTTTTTTTTTCTTTTCATTTTTTATTTAACGCAGTCGGCTTTTTTGATTTTTCAACTTCATTTTTTTTATATACCTAGCTATTTTAATCACGACATAAAAACGTTTTTGAATACAAATATTATTTATGAACGATACTGTACCAATATATGTATATTTTTATATAGAAATAATACCTACCCTAAATACAAATGCAAAATGATTCACAGATTTATGCGATATATTTACTCAACGCACTGGCCAATACATAATGGTCCTGTGACTGCTGATATAAAATTTTTTTTCATCATCAATACATAGTATAAAACAAAGTCGCTTTCTCTGTCCCTATGTCCCTTTGTATGCTTAAATCTTTGAAACTACTCAACGGATTTTGATGCGGTTTTTTTAGTAGATAGAGTGATTCAAGAGGAAGGTTTTTATGTATAATACATCCATATTATAGTAGAGTAAGGAGTTGAAATAGGGGTTGAAAGGGATATGCTTCAAAAACTAAAAAAGTTGTGCATCGATTAAGCTAAAATATTGACACGATATACAACCAGCTTCAAAGATCTATTGTTTTTATCTACTTTTAACCTTCGGAGGGTAGAAGAGGGTAGAAAGGTTTAGCGAGAAAGTGGGAAGGAATTATCGAATATTTACAAATATACCTAAGTGGGGTATCAAATAAAAGAGCATGACGTGTACATAACAAAACTGTTATCCCACGCAAGGAAATGTGGAGGGAGGGGTGCAAGTGGGGATGTTGCCCAGCAAAGCGGGTAGTTCACAGCTAGTACATTATAAATAGCTTTGTGTATTAACATTTAAAAATCTTTATACAATTTTCATAATTACATAAGTTTAGTGTGAAGAGCGTTAATTTGTTAATAATAAATATGAAATATATCAAGTTATACTTGGTTTATTCCCAAGTTTGTAACGCTTAAAAATATGGATGCTAGAAACAAAATTTTGGTTTAGGTGTTTATTGAATCACCTAATTAGTCCATTTCCGGTTGTCTGTCTGTCCATTTGTCCGCCTGTCTGTGAACTGAAATTTTTATAGCGTCCTCAGGACTAAAAAATTTTCAATTGCATCTTTGGTCCGTAGAGCCCATTTTGTAAACCGTTAGAGATAGAACAAAAGTTTAAATGTAACATTCCTTATAAAAAATAAACAACTTTTGTTGGAAACATTTTTTCGTAAACATCACTGTTTACTCGTGATTGTGTAAATTAGGTTAGAACATTATAGTATGTATTATATGGGAATATCAGTTATGGATGTGTGACGCCACAGCCGTGTTATTTATACACGACACACATATATATGGTATAAAAAAATTGATTTAGGTTCTAGTATCATGAAAAGATGTATTTTGTCAGGCAGATTGTGAAACGGTAAAAGAAAGCATTCAGAAAATGGTTGGAGCTAGAAGCTAGGGTTTAAATTATAACAGTATGATAAATCACAAACATTGGATTACTTAGAAGCCTATCGTGTAATTGGAGAAAAATGTCACTGCTCGATGAAAACGTAAAGAATAAGAAATGTAGATTACGGCTCATTCCAGGCACTCACCTTCAAAACCATATAGTCTGTGGGTCGTCCATATCCCCAAAAATCATATAGACTGTGAGTCCATAATGATACGAAATTGCTATGATTATTTTCGTGTGCGACTTGAAGTTGTTATAAAGATAAGTTTAACAGGAAAGAAAAAGATGTTTTATTTTTGACTCGTTGTTAGTATTATCAACTTTTATAAAAGTAGTTGTTGTAAAATAGTAGTATTTGTTTTTCTAAAGAGTTAATAAAAGTATTTGTTAGAAAAACTTATTGATAGGATTAAAAAAAATGAATCTAATATTTGATTTATCTTAACAAGAATTTTAGATATTGACTTCAACCTTAATATGTTATTTAAATGTAATTTATGTTGGCAACCGCAATTGATTCAATACTAAATCAATTGATAAATTACTTCTTTTCAATTGATAATCAATTGAAAAGAGTTTATGGAAATTTATGGATTTTTTAATTTTGATGATTGCAACAACTTTGCGTTTCATGACGTTCCCCTAGGGTATTGTGGCAGTGTACGGGTAATCCATAAAAATATCTTTCCAATAAGAGTACGGAACATTTCTCACCAGTATGATTTCTGGTCCGATATGCTCGCAATACATATCGGGACATACCCTAAAAATTCAAATGTGCTAGTTTTAAGACAGTTATAAATAGAAATAAATTATTAAATATATCATTTAATTAAAAAATGTTGGGAAAAATATTTTTATTATTAGGAAAAAATTTTAGGTATAATATTCTTACACATCCATATAACATCTTGATTACATAAAAATTTGTATATTTTTATTAAAAAGCTAGCATGGTACCCGCTCACATCGCTGGGCTTAAAAGTAAAAATCATTTCTTATCCCGCTTCTATAATTCCCAAAGAGATTGTTTAACACAGCTAAAATATATGCACAGTTTCCAATGTTTTTAAGTGTAAAAAAATAATTCATTGAGCAATCAGAAAAGATGGCCATGAGTTGTTTAACATTCATCAATAATTTGTAGTGCAAATTTTTGGTAACTCATATAGTTCATATCATAAAAACTGTTGGAGCTGCGCATCTATATTATTTGTCTATGGGTGACAGTTTACTGGAATGCACTCCGTTATAAACTGTACCTAGTATAGCTGGGTGGCTATAAAAGAACGGCTTTGCAGTATTCTGAATAAAAGTCATACCTTGCAGTGGTCACAATATACATTGGAATATATAAGCTCATCCGCTTGAATATCATTCAAATAATGATATAGAAATATCAAAAGAATAATTTATTGTAATGGGTGTACACAAATCAAAATTATTTTACAATTTACGAATTGAAATCGAATAAAGAAATGTGGTTAGCCAATAATACGATAATAATGATGATGCTGTTGTTGTTAGGGTTCGCTGACGAAAAAAAGGGTAAACACAAGCAATACAATATTATTTATTATCTAGTGAAAAATTTGTTTAAATTTGTTATTATTTTACTTGTAGTATTGGATCACAGCTAATTTTTTGTTATTGTTCCGTAGATTCATAATAACCTACGGTATGGGGAATCAAAAAATCCATGAGTCTTAACTGCCGCGTGGTTAATGAGTTCTTGAGTTGATGGGGAGCATTATGTCATATGGCAGAGCGTCTATTTTCGAGATAGAGGAGAAGAGGGGCTAAAAATAAAATGAGTAAATATTGAAAAAACTTTCTGCTTCTTGTCAAATTAGTTCCCACGGCCACACAAGTGTTACGTAATTCTAGCACACATATCCCAACTTCCCTTCCCGGCTCCTATTAATCAATTCACGCTACCACTTTTCGAGCGTTTGGGAAGAGGGAGAGGAAGGGAAATGGAGAATCTCTGCCAGCAGTATAAAGTTTGTGCGATCACTCGGGAAGCTTATTTGGTAAGAGGTAGAAATTTTTTTAATTTAAACTCATTTTATTTCCACTTCCCCCTATATCAATTGAAACCCCTAAAATTTTTACTTATTAGTATAAACAATTAAGAAAATCCAGAAAAATCAAAATCCATTCATTATAACTGGGTTCCGAGGTAAAAATCTAATAGTACTAGACTAAATGCTGGTATGATGTAGAGACAGATACATGTAGTATACAGAATGTTCGATTTAAATCTAGGCATATAAATATCACGAGGATGACAGAGTACATGCGTTAAGCAATGCATCTAAGTAAGATGTATTATAGGTGTTATATGAAATTGCAAAAGTGACTTATATTGTGGCTTATCTGTTGTAGTTCATCTAATTAACTAAGAAACTCCCAGTCTTCAAGCGTCTTACAACTATATCAACGCATATCGAAGCTTCAACATGTATACAATACCTCTCACTTAGATACATTTTTTAACGCATGTATTCTGTCATAATCGTGATATTTATATGCTTAGATGTAAATTGAACATTCTGTATATGTTAACATAAGTAATATTAAATATTTGAATAGGGCTATCCAACAGAATATTTGTGTGTATTGACAATCGGTATAAGCCTGACACCCATTCTGCATTGACTCGTCCGCCATAATTATTGGTAATGTGATACTATTCCCTCAATACCAGTATTCGTTGTGTGCGTAGTCATGGTAGGGGACAATAAAATCGATGCCAGTGCTTTAAGTGAAAAATTTTGGAGTTAAAGGGGGCTGTTATGACTAATTTGCAATTCTTTACATGCTAATGTAATAGAAATGTCAAATTAAAATTATTGAAAAACACTAATTAATTAAACTTAATGCATTAAAAATTGTGAAAATAAGAAATCAAATTGAACAAATATTATTTTTCAAATGTAAATTATCATAATTATTTATTTAAATTTGTGAGACAATAATAATAAATTTTAAATGTAAGTCTTAAATGCAATCCATACAATTATATATGCATCCATACAATTCTATAATTAAAGTAGTGTATCGTTACCATGGAAACGAAACACACGCACGGAGCGAATACGGTATGGCGTTCACATCGATACTTACATGATATCCACAAAACATACCCTGTATAATTTATTAGAAGCAGAATAATCATTAGCAAAAATAAAAAATAAAAAGTAAAATAAAATAAATTAAAAAAACAGAACAAAAAATAACAAAACAATTAACCATAAGATAAATAGAAACGATAAGACGTAAATTTAACTTGGCGTTGAAAATTCAACGCGTACTTTTCTAAACTAAACATACACAAATATAATTATGTAGTATTTACTAATGATAATGATAGATAAAATGTTGTGCACAGATTCAGTTGACTTGTTACTTGCCTTGTAGTCTTAGGGCTTACGGTGATATTTTCATCGGAAGCTGCATTTTATGCAGAAAGCGAGCCACTTTACCCAGTGATACTAGGGACCAATATGAGTGATTTCATCCGAGGAAACACAAATTTCATCCACTGGAATTCAAGATGGCGGACCTTTTCCAAAATGGCGTCTGCTTACTTTAAAAAATTTATAGAATCAAAACGGTTGCACCGATTTAAGGGATTGAGGTGTCAATCGATTCCTATTAACATCTCTAATCAAAAGCATTACAAAAGAAGTGCCTGGTTTTGAAAGCCTTCATTGCACGTAATGTGATACAATGTACATACTCCAGTAGACATGTACTTTCTACCTGGAAAGTACTCCAAAGTTAATGAAATTCTTACAGGCTATTTGGGGGTACTCTAGGATGTCTATAATAAGTTTTCGACATCCTAGAGTATCCCCAAATAGCCTGTAAAAATTTCATTAACTTCGGAGTACTTTCCAGGTAGAAAGTACATGTTTGCTGGAGTATGTACATTGTATCACATTACGTTCAATGAAGGCTTTCAAAACCAGGCGCTTCTTTTGTAATGTTTATAGTTCAAAAACTACTTGACGGATTGTCAAGCAATTTTTTTTATTTTGTAGCTAATATAATCAAGTTTTATTTAAATAAAAAAATATGTGACCATATCATAGAATATTTAGTTGTTATTTTCACTAGAATGAAAAAATTTATGGAAAAATTACACATTTTTCGTAATATTTGGCCGCCATTTTTTTTTTAAATGGTATGTTTTTCTTTTGATTAGAGATGTTAATAGGAATCGATTGACACCTCAATAACTTAAATCGGTTCAACCGTTTTGATTCTATAAATTTTTTAAAGTAAGCAGACGCCATTTTGGAAAAGGTCCGCCATCTTGAATTTCAATGGATGAAATTTGTGTTTCCTCGGATGAAATCATTCATATTGGTCCCTAGTATCACTGGGTAAAGTGGCTTGCTTTCTGCATAAAATGCAGTTTCATTTTGCTAAGCCCTATGACTAGACTATTGGTTTGACTAAGATTGGATTGGTTTGGGTTGGTACAATATATATATATATATATATATATATATATATATATATATATATATATATATATATATATATATATATATATATATATATATATATATATATATATATATATATATATATATATATATATATATATATATATCTTAATATATATATTTCTTGTGTGTGTCTGTATGTGACTGAACTCCTCCTAGACGGCTGGACCGATTTCGATGAAATTTTTTGTGTGTGTTCGTGGAGATTCGAGAATGGTTTAGATTTACAATTTGGTCCAGTAAAACTGTTTTTGAGGGCTCCGTACCAAAAAAATGAAATTTCATTAAATGGTGGGAGCGCATATAAATCATATCACATTATGTATACTATGTGTACTATGTATTTTTAATAGTATTCAGGTATTGTCAATAGGCATTTATTAGAGCCATATGCGAGCGCAGCGAGCTCTACTATCAAAGGTCAGGCCACTCCAATAAATAGGAGTTAAATTGGGGTTTAGCGGACAGGCTAAACGTAGTATAGGTATTCATGAATTGGAGTTACGTTTTTACGGGACAACGTCCGTCGGGGCCGCTAGTATATATATATATTTGTAGGTACTAAAATAAAACATTGCACATACATTCTGAAGACGATGTTTTCGTTTTAGTCTCGTTTTATTTGTTATATAACAACGTATTGACTCAATGAAAAACAGATTTTAATTTCTATGAAATCTAATAATGTTGGGAAAATTGAGTTTGTTTTGTGCAGGTAGATAGATAATAGGTTATTCATCAAAGTTTATGTTACGCTAATCTTATTTTCTCGATTTTAAATTTCTTGTGAGTTTTGTGTAAGCCTGAATTTTATTGGACAACTCTGGTATACATAAAGAATGGAATATCTAATATATAAAATTCTCGTGTCGCGGTGGTTAAACTCCTCCGAAACGGCTTGACCGATTTTCATGAAATTTTTTGTGCATATTGGGTAGGCCATCCGCCAAAATGTTAAGGTTAGTCCACCCCCAATTTTTTTTAAATTTCTAGTTAAACTTTTTATTTTTATTTTTTTATGATATAGCATTAGAAAATACATACAACACTGAATTTTCAACCCTCTAAGATCAACCCCTATTTTTCCATCGCGATTTTTATTCTTAATAATTTTCTTCAATTATGATTGTTTTCTCAATTCAATTTGATCTACTGCCTTAGTCCTTCTACAATTTGCTGCAGAAATTTTTTTGATATTGGAAAATGTTTAGGGGTATCCTCCAAGTGTAAATCCAAATTGGCGGGACGGAGGAACGTGAGCTTCAGTCGCCATCTTAGAAAACACGTTTTACTAAATGTGTCGTAAACTGGGCATCGTACAAAAAAACTTAGAAGGGATCATTTTCATATACAATAATATTTTCTATAACTTTTATTCGAAATTTTTTTCTGTATAATGGATAGGTTTTTATTTATACCGCTCCAAACTTTTCTTAATATGGTTATTACTAAATATATAGCTAACGGTTCACGGTATATTAAAAATGGTAATGAGCAAATTTGTAGAACATATAATTTCCAATAAATTTTATCCAAAATCTTTTGCCGTAATATTCGTAATTTAAGAGCTTTAGGCCAATAACCAGATATTTTTGCAGTAAATTGTAGAAAAAAAATTCCTGGTTAATGGCCTATTTCACTTAAACTATGAATGTTACGACAAAAAGTTTTTTACAAAATTTATTGGAAATTATTTGTTCTAAAAATTTTTTTATTACCATTTTTCATATACCATGAACCGTTAACTATATATATTTAGTTATAACCATATTATGAAAAGTTTGGAGCGGTATAAATAAAAACCCTTGAATTATACACAAATAATTTTGAATAAAAGTTATAGAATATGTTATTCTTTATGAAAATGATCCCTACAATTTTTGTTACAGCGATACGATACCCGGTTCACGAGATATTTGATAAAACGTGTTTTCCAGGATGGCGGCTGAAGCTCACGTCCCTGCGTCCCGCCAATTTCGATGTACACTCAGACGATACTCCTAAATATGTTCCAAGGCGAAAAAAATTTCTGCAGTAAATTGCATTATGAAACTACTTTTTTTGCTCTGGCTATTGGGGTATGCTATATTAAACTAATCAAAGAGGGTACTCAAACTCGGTTAAATTAAAAAAACATCAATGATATAGAGTAACAAGATACAATATTAACAATAACAATATTTAGTCTTGTGAACCTCGCACGTCTCGTTGCAGTTACGATTTCAAATCATTCTGTACATATGCAAACTCTTCAATATATACAATTTACATGACATGCACGACACGAGTAATATATGCAATGTAAATAAAACAACTCCATTAATTACGAAACATTTTCTAAGAAATTATTTTGTTCAGTATTTTCAAAACAAAAATAAATTTACAATGTTAAAGTAAATTAAATTGATATACATGTATATCATAGACATGTGCGAAATATACGTAAACCTTGATTGCCAACTTACTTAAAGCAAAACTTCGATAACTTGAATAGTTTTTGAAAAAAGCATACATCTACAAAAACTCTCTAGCTTTTCTGTCCATTTTAATGGTTAGAAGATGACGTTTATGATAACCTCTAATTGGAAAGGATTTAAGAAAATATAGTCATTGAAAATATAGTAGAATGAGAACGCTTTTTATTATAATATAATTCTGCAAAAACATATGTATTAAATTTATTGGATAGGTAAATCCGCGAATAATAAGATATAGGGTAGGTAGACAATAGATCATGTAACCGTGAGATTTTGTTTTCTGATACTGATTTCATAAGAATTGACCCAAAATGTTCATATGAGTGTATATTAAAAAATCCTTTTTATGAGCGCTAAGGTTTTTTCACCTTAACCGGAGCAACCGGAACTTCTCTCTGCTTGCCTGGACTCCACAAAAAAACCCTATATATTATAAATGTGAAAGTAAGGATATTTGTTTCTTTGTTTGTTTGTTTGTTACATTTTCACGTAAAAATTACCGAATGTATTTGAATGAAACTGAACAATTATATAACTTATACGTAAATCAGAATAACATATGAACTATAATTTATAAAAATGTATTTTCAGAAAAAAATATTACAAAAATTTAATTTAATCTGACATTTTACTGCTCTACCTATAATTATAATTTTGAACCATTAATTATTACAGATTTCTGTAAAAATTTAAAATAGTACATATTAAAACAATTCAAGGCCGTCTTTTCTGATCTCAATGAATTATGACGATTTTACACTTTAAAAAATTGAAAACTGTGTAAAACAATCCCTTCGTGTATTATGGAAGAGAGATAAGTGAGGTCAAGGGAAGTGAGGCTATAAAGCGGTGGTTTTTACTTTTGAGCCCAGCAGCGAACTGTAATCATGGTCTCTTATAAATAAGACCTCGGGACACAGGTTTTTAAAAATAATAAATACATACTTGAAACTTCGCGAATGGCTTCCTGTTGACGAGTTTTCAAAACTTTCGCTCTATAACATTTTTCGAAAGTGTTGCGTTTTCAAATGAGCCGTATCTTTTTCGGACAAAATGTTTTAATGTTTTATAACTATTAGTGTTATCAAATGGTCATAGTGCCCGACAAATTTCCTCTTGCGTTTTTTCAGATCGATAGCCTAAATATGAAGTGGTGGCGCTCTTCGCCATGCACTGTCGAAAACGCAGCACTTCGAAAAAAGTCGTAGAGAGGAAGTTTGGTAGACTCGTCAAGAGGAAGCCACTCACAGTCTATGTCTTTATCTAAGGCCTTTTATCTGTTTTAATAACACGAATAAGAGCAATTCCTTGGGAAAACATTTTGCAAACCCTTTATAAACCTGTGCAAATCAAATTACCATGAGTTAACTTAATCGGTTAACTTACGAGTTAGTTTTGTTTCCCTAAAATACTTCAATTTCCAACCAATTCATTTTCCAACCAATTTTCGCGGATATATTTTTCAGTATGTAGTAATGCCAATTTTTTCTGTTAATTAAGAGGTGAAATTGTAAGATCGAGCGAGCCCGCCGAAGGCGGGTGAAGCTCGATCATAATTATATTGATAGTTTCGTTCGAAGAGATCACTGTGTAGTACCGCCTTTGTGCGCTTATTCATTACCACATAGTTCAACCATAAAATAAAATTAAGTAAGTGTATCCATAACAACTGGTTTATTTACCCTTCATACAGTTCAGAAGTGCTTTAGTTTAGGTAGAAGAGATCACTGGGAGGGTGATATAATGGGGGGGAGTGATCTCTTCGAACGAAACTATCAATATAATTATGATCGAGCTTCACCCGCCTTCGGCGGGCTCGCTCGATCTTACAATTATATTTCAAGTTTCGTTCTCGAGATCACTGTGTAGATGTTCAGAGCTGTGTTAATCATATTTAATAAATTAAAATTTGATTAGTTAACAGTATCAATTAAATGGGAGACCTTTTAATTACATCTTTATTAATATTAATTTTTTTTTTTTTTTTTTAAACAAAATATTAGTAATTAGCAATTAAACATAAATAATACGAACATATGCAAAATAATTTAAGTGAACAAAAACAAAGTTTAAATAAATAATATTAACATTATCAGGATAATATTGTCTCAGCAAAAGATTTTTTATCATTAACAATTGGTCTGTTATAAAATTTTTCGAATACCTTTGATTTATCTGACCATCCTGCCAGACTTTTGATAATATTTACGTCAACTCCTTTATTAAAGGCAGTTGAAGTCGAAGCGTGTCTGACACTATGAGAAGCATAGTTATCGTCAACCTTACACTCCAATAAAAAGGATCGGAGCCATCTACTAATAGTATCTTTCGATGCTTTTTTATATGGTTTCCGAGTTGTAACAAATAAGTACTCAATGTTATCGGCTAAATTTGATGTAACCTGTAAGTATTGTTCTAAGGTAGATGCCACACAAAGATTTGAATTTTTATTAAATTTTTTTAATATTAATAGGGGTTGAAACGCGCCCCGCCTGGAAGTTTTAATTTTTTCTGGGATTTCGATTTCATAGTCTACATCCTTTTTAATAATATTCTTTCTCTTAATTAAAGAAATTGTTTGGACACGATGTGCAGAAACTAATGCTATCAACACGACTAATTTTGTTGTTAACTGTTGTAGATTAAGTATATTTACCGGATTTAGTCGCTCTAAATTTTCAATTAAAGGATCTAAACTATAAATTCTATCATACTTGGGTTTAGCAGGTTTAATATTATAAACACCCCTGAGAAAGCGTGATAACAAAGGATTTTTTCCAATCTCCTTGTCACAAATAAGGGATATCGCGGCACGAGTAGTATTTAAAATACTATACCGTGCACCTTCCTTGAATTTTTTTGTGAAATATTCAATCAAAATTTCTTCTTTGGGATTAAACATATCAATTTTTTTTTTTTGTGAGCAAAAAGAAAACCAGTCTTTTATTGGCTTGGAGTACTGTTTCAGGGTTGAAGTAGAGACGGACTTGATAATGATGTCAATGGCTTCATCATTTAAACCCCTTTTTTTAAATGCCTGGTGGATAATCGGGCAGCCATCAGAGACAGTTTTTGAGCCAACGGATGTTGAACTTGTCTACAAGGAGAGAGAAGTAAATTAACATTTGGTTGAAAAATGATAGGTTCTGAGTCTAGCAGCGAAAGCCATACAGGATACCATGGCTGACCGCGCCAGTTTGGAACTACTACAATTCCACAAGCCTGATCGATTTGGATTTTCTTAAGTGATTTTAAGATTAATGAGAAAGGAGGGAAAGCAAAAAAATTTAAATGTTTCCAATTGATTGTAAATGCATCAATAGTGACTGCAGCAGGATCACGATGCCAGGAACAGTACCTTTTGCATTTTTTATTTGAAGATGATGCGAAAAGATCAATGTCTGGCCTGCCCAGCTGAGAAACTATCTTATCGAACGCACCAGAAGACAGTTCCCACTCAATGTCTATATTTTCTATTCTAGAAGCTCTGTCCGCATCAACGTTATCCTTAGAAGGAATGTATGAAGCGAATATCCATATATTCCTGCATTCACACCAGGACCAAATGTCATAGGATAAAACGCTCAGGTGTTTAAACTTGGTACCGCCCATTTTATTAATGTAAGCAATTGCAGTCGAGTTATCAATTCTTAGGAGAATTTTACAATTAGCAAAATCAGATGCAAATGATTTTAAACCGTTAAAAGCTGCTAAAAGTTCTAGATGGTTAATATGAAACGATCTTTCCATGGGGCTCCAGCGCCCATAAGCCACCTGTCCATCATACGACGCTCCCCATCCTGTAGTTGAAGCATCTGAATATATAGTGAAAGGGAAAGTTGAATTTCTAATAGGATTTTTAGAATTTAAAATATTAATCGACCACCAGTTAAATTCATTTAATAAAGAAGGAGATATACTCATAACCTGATCGTATTCATTATTAGATTTTAGTAAGGCCAAATAACGTTCTTGCTCAAACGCCTTAGAGTGAAACCAGCCATAATTAATTGCTGGGCAGGCTGCTGTGATATTTCCCACAAATTGGGAAAATTCTCTGATAGTACAATGAGTGGAATCCCTAAATTTCAATACTAAATTGTGTATATGAGACCTTTTTTCTTCTGTAAGTTCAATTGTCATTTGAACTGAATCAAATAAAAAACCCAGAAATTTGCATGATGTTGAAGGGTTAAGATTACTCTTACTCTCATTTAAAATAAAACCTAAAGATTCTATTAACTCACGAGAAATTCTTATGTTTTCTGAACACAGGGCAGTAGAATCGGCTGCCAACCACCAATCATCAAGATATACTACTGATATCAAACCTAGCCCTCTTAGGTGGCAAATAATAGGTTTACAAATTTTAGTAAAGACCCATGGAGCCGTGCAGAGGCCAAAAGGTAAGCAAATAAATTCATAAAGGAAATTATTCCAGGTAAATCTTAGGTATTTCCAGAAATTTTTATGAATTGGAATCATAAAATATGCATCTTTCAGGTCAAAATTAGCCATCAAACATTCTCTTGATATTAATTTTAAAATTGTTCTATAATCCTCCATTTTAAAATGAACAGTTTCTATGAAATTATTTAAATGCTTTAAATTAAGGATAAATCTCATTTTACCATTTTTTTTGGGTACAAGAAAAATTCTTGATAAAAACTGGCCCTCCTCCTCAGCACACTGCTGGATAGCGCCCGTTGATAAAAGGTCATTCACAGCCTTCTGTACCTCAAGTTTATTTTCAGATAAATGATTATTGGAGGGCTTTGAAGATTGAGTTGGTGTAGAGATAAATGGAATTTTGTATCCGGAGATCGTCTCAAGGATAAAAGGATCGGAGGTGATTTTGGCCCAAGCATGTACGAAATACTTTAACCTACCCGCAGTAGGACTCACCTTTATTTCTTCTGTGTCTGAGCATTTTGAGCTGGAGGGAGTTGGTTCCCTGATCGGGATCGAGTTGTGATTTGATTGTGATTGTTTGCAGCTGATGATTTGTTGAAGTGACGTCTGTAGCCCGTCTGACTGGAGCTGATCCTTGAAGCAGACGGGCTTCTCCAGTTTAAAGAGTTTTTAGGTCGATTTGAATCTCTTCGTGGAGTTTGATTTTTTAAAGACAAGCTTGTTTTTTCAACAGCTAAGGCATTCTTAATTCTTTTAGCAAGGTCGATGCCAAAAAGAAATTCATCTGTGGGTGAATCTTCAAGAACAGACTTCCTTTTTCCATCAACACATGAGTACAATTGTGCACGTCTGGACTTGGACAACTGGAAAAACAGGTCACACATCATGCTGCTGGAGTCACAAAGAAGCTTTAAAAGCTGTTCCTTATCTACCGGTTCCTCTTCATCATTCAAAATATTGCAGATGGCTGTACCAATAGCCACTAAACTACGGCCACACACATCCTGATGATTAGCAAAAAATTTATCACGAGATTTAGCCGTTTTATGTAAAAGAGGGAGTAATTCCGGATTGAGAGTTGGTGCAATTAGAGGACAGTTTCCTTTGTTAGGATAAGTTTCAATCATTTTAGACTTATCTTCTTTGTTCATGCCTGAAGCTAATAAATCTTTCCAGCATGACGCTAGTTCAGGGTGCAAAACAAAGCATTTATCCTTTAAAAGTCTCTTCTCCGAGCCCAGGATTTGGAGCACCGATTCACTGAGGGTGGGAACTTCAGAACCCTTCGTCTCCTGCAACTCCACTGACGCCTTCAAGTTTTTATCTGAGGCATTTTCCATTTCAATATCAGATTTACTACTCTGATCTTGGTCGTCAACATCTGAGTCTGCAAGAGCAAAAGATCTAGGTCAAAACAAGCTATCATTTTCCTGACGCAATTTTTTTTTTTTTTTTTTTTTTTTTTTTTTTTAATGTTTGCCCAGTCAAAGGTACAACAACTTATTAACATAAGATTTGTTGCCCAAGGTACAACAAAAAATGTTGCCCAATAACAATCAAAAATTGATTAGTTAAGTATTTTAGTATTTACCCTCAGATGAACAGTTAACAACAGAGTCAATGACTAAATTAGATGACATTTCCAGATCATTTAATTAAATGCTGGTATATATATTTTTTTAATTATTTAGGTATTTTAATATTTTAATATTTACCCTCAGATGAAGAATTATCAACAGAATCGTCGACTAAATTTGATGACATTTCCTGATCAATTAAATGCTGATATTTTTTTAATTTTTTTTGGAGTATCTCCAAATGAGAATTGTTTTCCAATTTACGTTTATTCATTTTTATCAATGAACAAGCAACAAATTAGTGTTTTACTTCTGATATCTGATAGATTATAATATTTGATTTTTTTTTTTTTTGAAGAGAAATCAAAAAACGATGTTACTTGAAACGCACAAAAAACGTAATGAAGGGTAAATAAACCAGTTGTTATGGATACACTTACTTAATTTTATTTTATGGTTGAACTATGTGGTAATGAATAAGCGCACAAAGGCGGTACTACACAGTGATCTCGAGAACGAAACTTGAAATATAATTTGATTTTTAATTCGAAGGCATTAAAATAAATAAACCGCAAAATAATATTTTAGAATAATTGTGTTCCGGTATTAATAAATGGTAAGTAATCAGGTGGTCTAAATTGGAACTACTGAAAAGCGGTCCACTAGCTGTTTAATAGCACAAATTTTTATCACCAGGTGGCAGGATTTATCTGATTTGAATTTGAATATTTTCATTGGCCTTAAAAAATGGTACGTACACGTACTCTCATCTAGCAGTCGAAATTGTAACTACTGAATTCGGGCCTTCTTCTGATTTTAATTAGTACGAATTATTATCGCCAGTTGGCAAGTTGCAACTCCCAGTTATCAATAGTACACTGTAAAATACATTCACTGAAAAGTTTAATATACCATTAAGAATGCTTTTATATGTACTCAACGTAATACACCTTGCAAAAATAACGCGAATTTTTAGAGCGTAAACCAAATATGGAGGAAATCAGACTGGAATAAAAAAATGAGCATAGGAGGAGAAAGATCTTGTACTGAATTATCACATCAAAAAATGTATAAAGTAACCGGTTATTCTTTTGAACGTAGTCCACAGACATACACAACTCATGCACGTCACGGTCATATTAAAAACGAAAAAATTGTTAACAAAACATTACTCTAAAAACAGTGTAGATTTAAAGCTCGAACCTCCGATAAATGGGTACGGAACCCTTAACTCCCCATTAATTACCATAAACGATACAAAAAAAATCAAATTCAGTTCTTCCGTTTAGGAACTACGATGCCACAGACAGAGAGACGGACAGACAGACAGACACACACACACACACAGATAGCGGTCAAACTTATAACATCCCTTTACACCCCAAGATTTCTTGGAAATCTGGATATGTTGTAAAGCACGTCGAAATAATATTTCATGGAGTTAGTATTTACAGGTTTTGGCAACCTTTTGTAAGCGAACCAGGCTTGGTACAAAAATTTATGTAAATATTGAAATAAAGAGTACCAAAGAGTAGGTAATAAAAGAAAAAAATAACAAGAACGACAAAACAATAATGTTTGTTTCTTTGTTGTCTTTGTATAATGTGGATGATGAAGTTTTTAGATCTGAAAAGTAATGACAATTAGCAATTAATTAATTAAAGCATATTATTTTTATGCCATGTATATATGAAATATATTATACCATGTATATATGAAATATACATAGTATATTAAGTTTAGTCCCAAGTTTGTAACGCTTAAAAATAATGATGCTAGGAAAAAAATTTTGTCATAGCTGTTCATAAAATCATCTAATTAGTCCATTTCCGGTTGCCCGTCCGTCGTCCGTCCGTCCGTCTGTGGACACGATAACTCAAAAACGAAAAAAGATATCGAGCTGAAATTTTTACAGCGTACTCAGGACGTAAAAAGTGAGGTCAAGTTCGTAAATGAGCATCATAGGTCAATTGGGTCTTGGGTCCGTAGGACCCATCTTGTAAACCGTTAGAGATAGAACAAAAGTTTAAGTGTAAAAATGTCCCTTATCAAAAATTAAACAACTTTTGTTTGAAACATTTTTTCGTAAACATCACTGTTTACCCATGAGGGCGCCAATTAGGCGGAAATTTTATAATATGTACTATACTTGATTATCAGTTATGTATGTGTCACATGTTTGTATGTGTAATGTGATAAAGAAATCAACACTGACTATGCATGGTATTTCATCAATTAACTCAGTCAATTGTTTGTTTTCACTTGTTATATTATACAGATAGCATTGTGTCTATTGGGTTTGTGTTATGATGTTTAATATCATAGGGTACTATACGACTTTAATAAATATCATTTTCTAGGATTTTTATTAGAAGAATAAAATTACGTGTCTCAACACTTATTGTTATCATTAAGAATGTTTGAGCATGGTAGTGGGGGCACAAATTTAAAAAATATATATTTTCAATTTTGATGATAAATTATATTATAACTTGACGATATAAGACGAAAAGTAAGAATAAAATTTTTCGATATCTGGAGTAATTTTCAAAATATCGAAAATGAAAAATTTTGTTTAATTATTAAGCTCTCGATATTTCGAAAACCAAGGCACATTATTCCTATTTTTCGTCTACATTCATGCAGTTATAACAAAATTCATCTTCAAAGTTGAAAATAAGATAAAAATAATTTCAACCCTAAATCTACCCTGCTCTTACATCCTTTATATGGATGAAGACACTTTTCTATGCCAATGCTTATATGTTTACTTTCTATTAATTTGTTTTTATTCATTCCAAGTGAAAATTATCAAAAACTATCAAAATATGTCGTTTTTGAGATTCCTCCATAATAGCCAATGCAAATTGGATCACAATTTAGGTAATTTTGGTCACAAAATCCTGACGCTTTAACGAATCGACTGCAGAAAACCGCATTCAAATCCTGTCTTTTTAAATTTTTCAAACTTTGACTGTGTTTAATGTTTCGTTTCCGCGACAAGCATAACTGGTTGTATTATTAGTTACCGAATCTAACTCGGTATGCATGCCATTGGAATTATGGCTTAGCCTGACTAAATTATTGTAATTATCGGAATAGTTTCAGACAATTTAGTATGCATTTATAAAATCTGAATGAATTAAATTATCGATATTTCGTTTTGTTATCGTTACCATCTGGTATTATATACAGTCAGTAAGTGAGGTCGTAGTTCGTAACACAAGCCGAACATAGGATATAGAATTATGCTGTGAATTTTACATAGAATTGAAAAGTAAATGTGGTAGATAAAGAAATCCCATGAGTATTTTAATTCATATGATGATTGACAACGTGTCTTATTTATTATTTACAGTATATAAATAAATTATTCGTTATGATTCAATAGACAATGAATGTAAAAGTGAATTGATTCAATATCCATTTTAGTCTAGTCTATCTATTTTGAGCACAATGTTAAATTTTCGTAACCGAGATACATCAAACCAATACATGTAGTAGTTATTATGAGTCTATAGCTAACAGCTGTTGTTACACAGTTTATTTTCTGTAATTCTGCAAAATATTTTTCATTACAACGCACGCATTACTATCAGCCAAATTCATTTTCAAGAGCGGGTTTTTTTCAATTGTCTACGCATATGTTCTACTGACTTAGTACTCTAGCATCATCCGGATAACCGTAAAAAAATGCGACGAAAAAATTTCCATCAATAACTAAGACCTCATTAATAATTTAAATATAAACCAGAAATAAATATACCAGATATAAAAAAAATTGAGGAAGTAATTAATATATTTCAAAATGTTTAACAACCAATTTTTCGACCGATATTTCGCATGTTACCGATCAATTAATCAAGCGCAAAATATCCGCACATATTCAGGCAACTATTGATAAAAATTTTAAGCAAATCCCAACTTTTAGACCAATTTCTTATAGGCAACGGTTTACATTATATTCAATTTTCTCGGCAATTTTAAAAAATAGTGCAAAACAATTTTAATTCTGGTGTCGAACTACTATTATAGCTACACAATAAAATTTTTAAAACTTTTCTTAATAAAATCCTTAATGAGTTTTTCAATTTATTTTTCAAAATTGAATAAAATGAAAATTTAATAAATCAGATTTGTAACCAGAATAAATTTTTATCGAATATAAAGTACCATGAATTTATATTTTATAAAATCATATTTTATAAAAATTCGTATTGTTATTTTTTATAATATGATTGTAAAGTTGTGAATCGTTTTAAAGAATACGAGCACAACTAAAATATTTGTAATATTATTTTTTTTAGTCTAGTTTAATATATGCATTATAGTTACTGTGTTAGTAACCTGAAGTTCAATCTGACAAGTTGATTTGTTGTAAACCATACATATTTTTTACTTTATTATATTTATAAAATTAATATTAATATATTAAGTATTGCGATCGAAAAAAAAATCGATATCGGAGTTTCAACGGAAATACACGTTTTGAGGGTCCCTGATTCCAAAAAAGAAGTTTTTAAAAATTATTGCGACCATCGGTATGTCGGTAAGTCTGTTACCAAGCTGGAGCCTTCAATTTTCAACCGATTTTTCACAAACTCGGTACATAGGTTCAATTTGGTCATAATTCCAGACGATTTTACATTTTTTCCCTAGCCCTTTTTTCAAGGGTACTTCCCTCTAGGCCAAAACAGGATTTTTGGGGTTTTCTCAAAAACGGGTGTAACGATTTCGATTAAACTTGGCACAAGGCTAGACCGTAAGGTGTTCCTAGGATTACTATAAGCCACTTATCCGGGAAAATTCGAGAAGGCCCACACCCTAGGGAAAACCCTTCCTAATACAGGAAAATTGTAAGATCGAGCGAGCACGCCGAAGGCGGGTGAACCTCGATCATAATTATATTGATAGTTTCGTTCGAATAATCCTCGCCTTATTATGAAAAACCAATTAACCCAAAATCAATAAAATGAAGAATTATGTATGTGTACCCTGCATGTTGCTGCCGCAGAAGAAATAAATAGTTGCCAGCTCCGTTCATAAGGCAAATTACTTTGTAAAAAAGATTACCATGCTATAGTCTTCACCTGCCTTGTCTCCATTTATCCCCTCTACAATAATATCACTTGCAATGTACACAATACCAACTTTAAAGACGATTCTATCCTTCAAACCTAATTGTCCTCGTAAACACCCTCGTAAATGTCATCTATTGCCAGTGAGACGGCCTTCGGCCATAAGCTACCTGCGCTCACAATTTGGTGTAAGTACTAGCTAAGAATCTTAAATGGAGCTATATGTATATTAGCTCACTAAGAAACAGCTCGATGTCATAAAAACAATTTCGCGGGATTTCCCAGGAAGAAAAACAGTAAAGGGAGAAGGCTGAAAATCGGTATATAGTCGGATCAGAGAAAAAATTGCCCTCTTTTATGCGAACTATTATATTTTCGCGGTTTTTATGGAAAAACCTACACAGCCTCTCCAAATTGAGCTTGAAAAGTGATTAAAATCTTTGTATAGGTTCAGTATGGGTCAAAATTGCTCTAAGAGGCAGTAATTGAGTCTCTTAATACCCGTTTATAACTTCCCAGACGAAGTTAATGTAATGGGGCCGATTTTGAAAATCTCATATTTCCGTTTTACATATTTCCGTGATTTCAAGGCCTTAATATCCGAATCAAACCTTTTCAATGTGATATCTATGCGTGTGTGTGTGTGTGTGTGTGTGTGTGTGTGTGTGTGTGTGTGTGTGTGTGTGTGTGTGTGTGTGTGTGTAAATATGACTTTAATGGTATACCTCGGCTATTAATTTTTTTTTCTAAATTTAAATTTTAATAATATTTAATTTATAATACAAATTTACAAATAATATTTGACTTTCTATCTCTATAGCGTAGTTTTTATGTATAAATGAAGAGTTGATATTTTCCGTTGGACAAATGCCAAAAATAAATTAGTCTTATTGAAAAAAATAAAGAATAAAATTGTATATTTCATAAGCCGTTTGTCCTTTTAAATTCTATCATTGAATAAGTACATAGGAGTTTTTGTAGACGCGTGAACCGAGACGACATAAAAATATGTAAGCGAGAAATGAGACTAAAATCAGCATCCTGTAGTTCTATTCCCTATTGAATGTTTATTTGTGAAAACGGTAAAATCTTCCACTAACCATACCTTTTTTCATGGTGTCTGTCTTCATTTGTCATTTGTCACACGGTTACGTAACTTTTCACGTTACCAAATATGAAAAAAAAAAATACATGGCAAACTAAATATTTAAAAATTAGCATTGCAGAATGAGAAATTGTTAACTGGCAATAATAATGAACACCCTTCCTATTCTTGTAGCGCCATGTAAATAAAAATAGCCATTTAGTGATCACTATTCAACCAGTTCACACAGTTCACCTGAAAGAGCGTTTTTTGTTCGCGAACTACAGAAACCTATTGATTAGCCAATTTATACAGGGTGTCGCAGAATAATGTTTAAGAGGGGCTGAAAAATTTTGATCATTTTTACATTTGTTATCTTAAATCTCCTGCAAAATAATCGTGTCGATTCGTGTGATTTTTCACCGTTCGATAATTGTCAAATTGTTCACTTGCATCATAAAAGGGTGATAAGCTCAAGCGCTATTATGCAAAAGTAAATTATTTGTATAAGAGCATCATAGTGTTTGTACAACACTTCATTTTTAGAAAAAAAAACTGTGAGCATGCTAAAAACTGCGTACATTTACAACATCCGGTTAATAGGTCAAATATGTCATTAATGGGTCAAACCTTTAATATAACCCCTAACAATCTTCTCAAATACCTACGTGCCGGGAGGAGGGGCATGCACAATCCTATCGGTTCCTACTCCAATCAAAAGAAAATACACAGAAAAACACCTGTTTAGATAAAAACTTTAGGCGTCTGGATTGCTGGAAAAATGTAATGCTACATATGTTGTTGCTAAAATATTTCAACTACCTTTGATTACCTCCTACACTTTGTAAAAAATTCGAATTTGTAGAAATATTTCCAAAAATATATGTGAAAGATTCTCGACGAATAAAAATGATATAAAATCCTTGAGAATTTTTGAAAATCAAATGTGTGGCTTTTTTATTTATTAATAATGTAAACTGACATTCAAAACATCCACTTTCTATATAGGATATTTCAACAATTACCTCAGTTTATTGTTTTTTTTCGTTTGCTCCTATTCAGTTCAGTTCCGTTCCGCAAACCCGACACAATTTTAATGAAAATCATCCCAACGAATATGTTTCTAAAAAAATGGGCAAACTAATTTTTTTCCATAAAATTCATAGTGTATACCTCTTAAATGATAAAATAACATCTCTATATATTATAAATGTGAAAGTAAGGATGTTTGTTTGTTAGTTTATTTGTTACGCTTTCACACAAAAACTAGCGAATGGTTTTTATTGAAACTGTACAGCAATATAGCTCATTCATCAGAATAACACATGAGCTATAAATTATAAAGATAAAAATATTTAAAAAAAAGATAAAAAATTTAATCTGACATTTACTATTTTAAATTTCTCAGAAATCTTTAATTTATGGTTCAAAATGATGATCACAGATGGAGCAGATATATGATTATCATTTTGTACGATAAATCAAAAATTTCTGTAAAAATTAAAAATAGTAAATGTCAAACAATTCATGGCCACCTTTTATAATATAGTAAATAAATGATGATTTTTTTACAACTTAAAACATAGAAAACTGCATATTTTTTAGCTGCGTAAAACAATCCCTTCAAGTGTTGTGGAAGGCGTGGTGGAAGAGGTAGAGGCTATACAGCTTTGGTTTTTACTTGTAAGCCCAGTAAAGCAGGCGGGTATAAAGCTAGTAATATATAAAATAACATTTATCGTAGATGTAAATCATTTATCTTGTTCCAGATAATCGATTTAAAAAATTTAATATTTTAGGCAAAAAAACATAAATAAATACATAATTAAAACAAAAAAATCATTTTAAATTTATATCACGAATTAAAATCATTTATAGTCACACTGTATTTAGTAAATAACATGAAATTTAGTTTGGAATTAAATAACCAAAAGCTTTGGTTTTACTTTGTATGTAGCTCCATGGAGGTATGTATATTCCAAAGCATAATAATGGATAAAAGCTGCTTTGAAATAAACACAGCTTTGGTTACATATGTATGTAGAACTATAACTAGCTATGTGTGTGTAAAAATGAACGTATAGAAATACACATATGAAATATTTGGTCAAAATGTAAACATTTTAGATGAAATGATATAGTATAGATACATAAAAGGCTTATAAACTTGTGATAGGATAAAATAAAAGTGATAAGATCATTCGATCACAAATCATCATTCTCTTCGTTTAGACAAAACGAAACGCTCGATCTGCGTAAACTTGAAAAATTATTTTTTAGCAAAGTACAAAATAAATATTACCTAGTAAGTACCTGGATGACCGAGCTTTACTTTTTTTAGTTAAAAAAGCTTGCTGAACAGATTTATAACCTTGAACTGAGTGATGATTCGAGTAAAACAGCAGTTAAAAATAAAATTAAGGACTTTTCGCTACGGTCGTCACTCAGTGATATGTACTCAATGGAAAGCTTGACAATGTTCAGTAAACTATATCGCTATGAACAGGGTGCATTTTATTTAAATCAATGTGGACGGGATGAGAGGAGATTATTTGCGAGTTTTAGATTTGATACCTTTAGGTGGGAAATCCAAAAAACTAATAGCGAAAGAATATGTGTGTTGTGTAGAGCGATTGAGCATTTGCTAGAGGAGTTCCCAGGCACCGCTGGCGACTATCGAAATGTGTTAATCAACTTGAACATTAAATCTGCTATTGATATACTCAATACCCACGATACTTTATTAATTAAATATATTGTCAAATATTTAAAATATATTTTAGAAAAAAGAAAAATAAATGTTATGACATGTTCTTGTGCTTACGTATGAAGCAGCTTCTTTAATTAACAATTATTTTAAATCGTTCTCTTCTATTTTTATTTCTTAATGTTTATTTATTTATTTAGTACTTTTTTTTTTCTATGCCCTTTTTCAAAGAATTGATTTTAATTTATTATTTAATTTAATAGTATTTTTTTGTATACAAATAGTGATTATATTGTTTTTGATTTTATATTATGTCAAATTAATAAATAATAATAATAATAGTAATAGTTAAAAAGGCACAACTTTGTCAATAATAATTACTGTTTTTCCTGAAAACACGAATAAAACCACATTTTATAAAAATACCTAGCTAGATCAACCCAAAAACCCCCTGCAAACTAATGTTCATTAGTTAAAGGCTATGGACAATTGAATGGGGCCAACTTTATGTCGATTTCAACGATATGTCATAGGCCAAATTATGATAAGTAGTTTAGAAGCTAGTAGGGAACAGACGAAAGTACCTACATTTTAAATAATTTTGTGGATATAATTTTGCGATAAAGTTATAATTTTGCAATGACTTTATGTTCTCTAGCGTCAGGTATCAAATCAAAAGGCGTAATTGGCAGTTTTCAAAAATATATATATTGTTTTACTTTATCGCAAAATTGTAATCACAAAATATGGACCACCTATATTTAAATGAGACAATCCATGATATGACAAAAAAATCAATGTATGACGCCTTAGACCGCTCGGCGACTTAGGCTCTGAAAAATATATATTGTTATACTTAAGCACGAAATTATAACCGCAAAATATGTTAAGATGTACATATACTTTCGTCTGTTCCCTCATAGCTTCTAAACTACTTTTCATAATTTGACAATTGAGGTATCGTTAAAAGCGTTTGATCGTATGCTGGTTATAGACTATGTGCTGATTATAGACCTTTTTTCTGTTGAATGTTAGAGGTTCTCCGACTGAAATGAAGATTTTACTTATCATAACAATGTCAGATGACTTAATCTTTTCTTGTTTACATACTTTTAAGAGCGTGATATTGCAGCCGTCAGGATTTTAGTTTTTGAACTTAATTTTTTGTATAGACCTTTTCATCATGTCATACGCGCAAGTGCAGAATTTATTTTTTCGTACTGACAGCAATAAATAGGACTAAGATAGAAGATATTTGTTATTCATTTTATCACATTGGTTAAAAATCATTTAGTACGAAACAAATGTGAATCGTGATTTTAAAATGAAAAGCCCTATTGAGTACAGCTTTTTTTAGGTTAATGATTAATTTGATTTTGTATTTCAAATGAATATAATAAGCGATAATGTGATAATCAAAGATCAATTGATAAGCAAAGTAGATATTCATTCGCTCATGTGTAATATTGATGTGGAATTAATTCTAAGGAGATGCAAATTTTTTCATGCCTCGAGTTATTAAGGTTGTTAAACCAAACTACATATAGAAAAAATGTCTTATATACGAAGAGCAACATCAAAACTAAAAAAAACTTATATAGATTCTCTTTAAAATATAATTAAAACTGTTAATGAAAAGAATATCATGATGTGATCATTAGACTAAAGCTTTTCATATAAGAATATTATACCATGTTATTAGTTTTATTTTGTTTGATTTGTTCCTTGAGCATTGAAAAATCTAATTCATTCATATAATGTAAAAATTTTCAATAAGCTTGTGCAAATGTAAAAAAAAATTAAAAGACTATTTTATAGTATGAGCATAGATAAAGGAATAAAATGTAAAATGTGTCAAGTGTTCAATTTACAGTCACGACAAAAATACACTGAAGAAAAAATTCTTAATACAAACCGATATGAAGTTGTCTCAACCTCATCGTGAGATCAAATATGGTGAATAGTGCCAACAATGTGATACAACTACTGTACGGAGTTGAATGGTGAAGTTGACACAAACGCATGAGTTGTTTGTATGAAAGTACTATACTGTCTAAAATATTTCCAATATTGTTGTTTTGAAATACAGCATAGTCTTAAACAATCTTTTTTTGATTGGTTCTACCTATTATAATTATTATAACACAATAGTGATGTGATTGTCACAACTACATGAGCAGGTAAAAAAAGAAATGATTTGTACCTGTTACTACATTTATTGAATCGTAGGCTAGTAACAACAATCTTCATACAGTTGGCTCAATCACATATGGACTATACATGATAGATATGCGATCATCACAATCAAATCCTCTATTTATAAATGCTCAATCACATATGGACTAGACAATTGTTGGAAAGTATTTTATTTATTTCAATATGAAACGGTCAACTTCGGGATGAGTCTGTCATTAGTTTAATTTTTTTTGTTCAGTGTAGATGTGTGCAACTCAAAGAAAGTCCTGAATTTTCCTCTTTCCTATAAGTCTCTAAGCATAAGAAAGTATAGCTCATGTTTAAAATATTCGGTTTGCAGTGCTAAGACTCACGTGGGTGCTTGAGGCGTATTTTATTTCTGTCGACTTCCATCGTAGATAGTTTAAACTTATTTAAATGAAGAATACGCAAGTCTAAAAACAAAGTACGTTTTTATAGCACGCAATTTATTTTAAAAGGTTCGATGTTTTAATTCTGCTTTTAAATAACTTATATTTAGCAAAATTATAAATTCCAATCAATTATATTAGGCTCGAAAACACACTTTGGAGTTCCCAAGATTGGCCTCGGTAAAAGAACTCAAGTATAGAGACTCACTAATTACTAATACTACTATATATATATATAAAGGAAGTAAATTCCTCTTCATCATCCTTTTAATTTTAACAATACTAAAATATTTTCTAGACGCTCTATATTAAACTATTTTTAACATCTTTTAACATACCTTTCTTGTTGTAAAAGCCATAAAGAGTATAAAAAAGTCAAAGTCGGCACACCCTTGCTATATGCTCGAATAGGCAACATGAACCATTCCTTGTTGTATTTAGTTGTCTTTCCGTTAATTAATTATATTTTCTTTTTGTTTCAGGTATGTACCTCAATAAAAGTTAAGCAAACATCACTGACAGTAAGACGAATTTATTGTTTCATAGAAACTTTGAAAGTTAAACCATCCTGGAAGAATTTATGCATCGAGAGAGCCTCTGAGTTTTAAGTTAAAGATATTTTAGAGTTTGTATTATAATTTTGGTTCAGAAATGTTTGATTAGTGAACATTTCTACCAATTATTTACATTTAGAGTTTTGCAAGCAAAGATTGATAATATTTCCTGTACATGTAAATCATTTCTTGAAGAGATCAAAATCGACTACATGCTGTAACACCCAGTCAATGGACAAAATTTGTGGCTACGGCCCTGGGAGAAAGTTATACTTCGTTGAAGTCAACCATCTATGTTGTTTGATCAAATATTTTCATACCAAGCCTATAGTTTAAGTTCGCCGAATTTTCCAGGATTTATAAAAGAAAGTTGATTTTTTGTAATGAAGATAATATCATTATTAAAAAATAATCCAACTGAAAATAAAAAACCTTAAATTGAGTTTCCATCTCGGAAGGTTTTCGAAGTAATCATTTATTTATTATAGATATACCGTTACAGTTATTTAATAATTTCTTGTTGTATCAAGTTTGATTTAAAAATGCCCTATTGTAAAAAATATGCCCAGTTAGTTTTTGAAAATAGTTAAAAATTTGTTCCATTTTTAATGTTTCACTAAGAAAATAGAATGTATAACTATTCACTGTTGGAACTTCGCAACTTGCATTATGAATGAGGTTTTCTCAGTAGCGATAATATTTCTTTGAATGGAGAAAGTAGCTGAGGAAGTGTGGAAGTACTGAAGATTTGTGTTACCAATCGGTATCGAAATTACTTAAAATAGTAGAGTTGGTTTATTTTGTGTTGGGCCTTATAAGCAAAGAGAATAATAAGACATAAGTGTACATATATGTACTATTATTTATTAATCCGGTCAAATTGAACAAAAAAATAAGGGTAAAGCTACATAAATTCCCACCAAGCTGAAAATCGGTAAAATTGTTTAAAATATGATTAAAAGTAAAATTTGAAATTTCCCCAATTTCCCCCTGCGTGGAAAATTTTTTATTCGAGGTCAAAGGTCAAAAAAATTAGTTTTTCGCTATTTTCAGCAAAACGGTAAGTTTTTTCATAAAAATACTTCAGACAAAAATTGTAGGTCATAAAATTAATTCTAATTTCTATTTCTGTAAATATTATTAATCCATACTAGTCCATACTAATATTATAAATGCGAAAGTAACTCTGTCTGTCTGTTACTCTTTCACGCCTAAACGGCTGAACGGATTTTGATGAAATTTGGTATGGTGATAGATGATAACCTAGAAATGGCCATAGGCTATAAATAATCACGCCATCGTTCTTAGGGGGTAGGCAGTAGGCAGATAACTAAATTGAGTTAGTGATTTTTAGTCGTTTTTGTTGGGACTTTTGCTCTTTCACGTCTAAACGGCTGAACAGATTTTGATGAAATTTAGTAAGGTAATAGATGGTTACCTAAAAACGGATATAAGATCAAAATGATCACGTCATCGTACTTAGGGGGTAGGAAGTAGGCAGAAAACTGAATTGAGTTAGTGATTTTTTTATGGTTTTTGCTGGGAGTTTTGCTCTATCATGCCTAAACGGCTGAACGGATTTTGATGAAATTTAGTTAGGTGATAGATAGTAACCTAGAAAAGGATATGGAATATGGAGGGAGGGGTGAAAGTGGGAATGTTGCCCAGCAAAGCGGGTAGTTCACAGCTAGTTATATTATAAAATCAAAAAATAATTAAAAAATTTTGGAGTATTTATTAATTTTATATCATTTATAATTTATTTAGTATCTTCTATGTAATTTTTAATAAATAAAATATTAAATAAAGTTTGGTGAGAGGGGATCGCGTCGAACAAGGCGAGTTTTTTGGAACAATTTACCTCACCTCGCTTCGGTTAATAACGAGGATTAAAATTTTGAACCTCGCCTTGCTTCGTGCCTCGGTGAAACACTATTCTATACCTTACGGACACAGGGTATGTTATAATTAAAAGAAGTATACCTGCATTCTGCACAAATACTAAAAAATACTATTTGAATGATATTCAATGTTTCCATTATAATGCTGAGAAAAATTATTGAAAAAAATTGAAAATTCTTTTTGCATTAGATATGCAGAAAACTTCTATTAAAGGAAATAACAATTCTTCGTATTTCATAGAGAAAATATAATAGAGAGATAAAAATAATAATTCTAACAAAAAAATATATATGCTGAGTTTTCCTTTACAAGGAAGCATTCATTCTTGATAATAAAAAAAACTTATAAAAATAATAATTAGTTAGATGACAACAACGTATTTATATATTCTATTGTCATGGACCACAAATGTAAAATGAACAAGTAAAAGCTACATATTACTCTCAAATAATAATTCATCTTCAATCATCTTATCAACGTATGATTTTTCTACTTTTGTAAAAATTACTAGCAATAACAAGCAGCTTCATTTGTGTGATTATAAAGAAATTTATGTAGAAAAGGTTTAGTTTATTTCTTAGAATATAATTGTGTGCAGCTACTTTCCTAATAAATCTAGATAATGGCACGGTAAGAAGTTCATGAACCCTCTGCCGCGTGGTAAATAAGTGGAGCATTTAAAGAAAAAAAGTCATTCTTTATAAAAATTTTTGCTTATTCTGAAAATTGATGACATATTTCAAACTAAATAATATAATAATAGTAATAATATAAGGGTTTAACCTGCGTTAATCTGACATATTTGCCTAAAACCGAGGACTCCTCATCATTATTTGTTAATCTTTATTTATAAAATGTGGGTGGAGTCGGCTACTTCGTTCTTATTTAAGCGAGGACCATGTGATCAATTCTACCGCACCATTAATTAGCAACTTCGAAAAAGACGTTAAAGTCTAACGCCTTAGATCGATAGGCCACTTAGGTTTTTTATAAATTTCTAAATAATGTACAGGGTAGCCAAAAATTTGGAATCAATTTCTTTTTGGGTAAACTACTCTTCCTTTTTATAAGTTGACAAAATGTTTCTAAGAAAAGTTGCGGGCCATTAACAATCACCTCTATACAAAATGTCAAGACGAGCCATCCATGTACTTTACTTAAAACATCAATTTTTATTTGAACAAAAGTTGTAAATACTAAAAAAAAGTAATAAAGAAAATAACATTAAATCAATTAACATGTTCTCCTCCTCGAAAATTTTGTATAAACTTTATACATTGTATATATATATATATATATATATATATATATATATATACATTTATCTCATTACATAACTGCTTCTATGATTTTTTTGTTTAAAAGATTTTCATCGTCATTTAGATCACAATTATAACACCCCTAAATTTTGTTTTGTGGGATTATCTCAAACAAAAAAATGTAGAGTGTTATTCTATCTCTTACTTTTTAATATCTAAATTGTCCCCCATCCAACTATGCAACTTTTGATCAAGTTATTTTTTAATTGGTTAACCACAAAACGCGCTATTATATTTTTTCTATTTCTGCAATCACACTACATAATAAAACGATTCTCATCAAATGGATAGCATAAATTAATTGTATAACAAATATAAAAGTAATCTTCTCATATCAAAATATTTATAAAATTCTGATTCTTAGAAAGAAGAGAAAAATTCCAGTTAATTTAAATAAAGTTTATAATGAAAATCAACAAATAGATATAGTAAATCGATTTGTATATTTAGGAATTCCGTTCATTAGCACAAGTTTATTTTCAGAGACTTTAAACAATTCTATTCAAACAGCTTACTCTTATTCTCATCGTGCAAGGATACAAAACAGAATCTACTCGATACAAGAGTCGTAACAACTTTGCTATACGGAGCCGAAGTATGGAGCTAAGGGCACCTAGAAGAGTTAGATAATGTGCGGAGTAAATTTTTTAAAACTATTATGTAGGTACTTACCGCGAAACAAACCACATTATTTTATGAGATTTGAACCTCACATCTAAGGTCACAGACAATACAACAAACCTTAATTGATGGATGAAAATATTTGAAGCTCTAGACACAAAACTCACAAAATAAGCTATTTATGCATGCTAGATTTAGAACAAAGTCCGGACAATATTAGTAAGCAAAATTGGGCCACTCAAATTCGGAATTTCCTAAGTGAGCTAGGATTCGGGCAGCTGTGGGAACCTCAAAATCTACAAATAGCTAAAGAACTGAAAATTATAATTTTTGGAATCTTAAGGGATGAAAATATATAATATTAGAAACCAGCTATTATTTAACTTATAATTATACCAACTCTCCAACGGTATCTGAATAAAATGCCATTAAACATAGCTTTTGACAAAAGAAAGGGTCATTTTTCAACTGCGCCTTATTAACAAGGCGCATATAAGAATAGGTACGAGAGGAATCACTTAAAAATGAAACGCAAAAACGGAATGCATTTTTTGAATTTGAATGAAATTGAAACTACAGAACATTTTCTTTATAGATGTCCCATTCTTAACTCCATTAGAAATCAATAGTGAAGTAGTTACATTGGCATTGCTAGTATAATAAATATTACAGCGATGTTACTAGATACGTTAAGCATAGAAAAAATAAATGACCTCTATTACTTTGTAATAAATGCACTGAAGTTAAGAAGCTCGTTTAATATCACTGACTGATTTCTATTGTATGCCGTGTTTAGCAACAAGTAGAAATATCATTTTTATACAGGGTATTTCAGCATAGCTATTCTAAGGCGTTTATTAAGGTGCATACACAATCTTTTTAATAATAATAATTAATAACAAGATAACATAAAACTATATTTCTAATGATATATTTACATGATATATTTACATTGGAATGTGTAAAAAACAAATTTCATGTTCATACAAGCTCAATATTTTGTTGTCAAGAAAACCATTGTGTAAATTTCTATAGAAAAGTAAAAAAACGACGAAATAATTCAAGACCAACCCGATTTTTTCACTAAAATGTATTGAATAATCTAAAGATTGGATTTACTTTTTAGCCGACTTCCAACAAAAAAGGAGGAGGGTATCAACTCGACTGTATTTTTTTTTTTTTTTTTTTGTTAATATGTGTTACCTCAGAAATTTCGACAAAATCATAAACCGATTTTGATGATCTATTTGAAAGCTGCTGCTTCCCATGTGGTCCCATTTCATTTGGTCCAGTTTTGATAACGGTATTCATGAGAAAACCACAAAAGTTTTAAATTTGCATTGAAGTATGCACTACAAGAGGACGAATAACTCAATATCACGCAAACGATTTCGATGATTCTTTTTTTAGTGACAAATTAATTTGTGTACTTCAGATTTACTAAAAATCACAAAATAAAGAAAAAATTTTCACAAAAAGAAAACCGACTTCAAAAGAAAAACTTTTCCAAAACAAATTAATATGCACTAAAAAGTAAAAAAATCACGAGAATATAATGTAGTTAAAATTATTGTTATTTATGCAGTCGGTGTCAGCCAAGGTAATACAGCAAACTGTTCTGTCAGAGTTGTTTCCTTGGCTGATACCGACTCCAAAAACAACAATAATTTTAACTACATTATATTATCGTTATTGTTTTTTTTTTAGTGCATATTAATTTTTTTGGAAAAGTTTTTCTTTTGAAGTCGATTTTCTTTTTGTTATTTTTTTTTTTTTTTTTTTTTTTTTGCTTACATTATTTAATTTAAGACACCTAAGTAAGTTTTGAAGATGAACGATCGGCACAAAACATATGTAATGTATTGCATTCACGAAATCTTCCAAATTTGTTTATGTCCTCATTCCCCAACTTTCATTTTTAATAATAATTTGATTTAATAAATAATTTATACAATAAAACTAAATGCCTTTTTAAAATAAATTATGTATTTGTATTACCAATATTACAGGTTAAATTTGAAATATCATTTTACTCTTATTAGAGCAGATTTTCTAATGAAATGTTCTAATAATTTTAATTTTATATATACAAGTAAGACAAAAACTTGTTACTAACTCAATTTTAAAATGAATCAACAACAACTCAGCTTTTAAAAGCACTTTATTATTATATGATCGTATCGCAATACTACAGTAAAATTTGCAGAAAAAACATTAGTGAGTTTGAATTTTACTGGAACTACAAGACAATAAAATAAATAATTAAAAAAGTCAATGACTTCCTATACTGGGAATTAAATTTGTAACAGAAGGTCTGTCAGAAGTTAATTTACGAAAATTGTTAGCCAGACAAATTTTATGTAAATTTCAAACAGATATTAAAAAAAAAAATCTTAATTAAAAAATTAAAAAAAAGATAACAATTAACAAATTTGTATTATTCTGGCGGGCGTAACATGTTTTTTTCATGTTTTTCAGTCATTTTCACTTAATAATTTTGAGGTGTTAGATGAGTGCCTTTTTGTGTTATGGGAACATATACCAGTGGGCGTTTGGGAGAAACCATTAACATGAACATTCGACTAATAATAGATTCATCAGGCATAGATGTTTTGTCAACAAATTAGATAATTATATTTATGAACATAATCTTCAGAATGCCTGAAGTAAACTAGTGAATTAAATAATCTGATGCGACCGATGAAAATTGGAGAATAAACAGTGAAAAAAAAAATTAAAAACATGACAACCTCATCTCGAAGTGGGCAGTTTTATATTGAAATAAAGTAAAAATACTTTCAAACAATTTCCTAATTATTGGAACAAGTACAGCTAAATATTTGTATTTACAATAGAATGGGATTGAATTTTAAATATGAATTCATTGATACAAGATCACTGAAGTTAAATAAACAAAATCATTACTTCTATAAAAGAGATTTTAGTAATCATTCACTTTATTGATGCAAATAAAATTATATTTAGTTGGAATATATCGTGTAAATATAGCGAATAGACGAATTAAAAGAAAATTTCTTTGCGTGTGCTTTAAATATATTTTAGATTTGATTTTTTGATTTGGATTAGGTTACTAAGAACACATACCTGTCATGTTTAGCCAATGTGCAGTTGTGTCAATTACATGAAGATTGTTCTTACTAATTAACAGAGTTTTTGAAATAAACTTATTGATCATTCAAGTTCGATTCAAAGAAATCTAATTTATTTTAAAATAAACCTAATAATCCTACTCTTGCGGTTGTATCAATCACATCACTATTGTCGTATAAAATTTATAAGTGGTAGAATCAATCAAAAAAAGATTGTTTAAAACTATGTTGCATTTCAAAACAATATTAGAAATTTATTTGACAGTATAATACTTTCTTAAAAACCACTCATGTGGTTGTGTCAACTTGACCATTCAATCGCGTACGGTAGTTGTATCACATTCGTTGCCCCATATATTTGTTATCGCGGTGAGGCTGAAACAATCTCATATCGGTTGATATTGAGAATTTTTTTTCAGTGTAGAGCATGTAATTTTTATGTCAACGCGGTTTTTAACAATTGAAGACTGCTAAAAAGAGTTCAGGGCTATAATCGAGATATTTTGACGAATACATACTGATATCTTAAGGTAGTACCAGCATGAAATCACTTTTCGACAGATTTGGCCGAATTTTTTTTCTCGGGTTTATAATAGCTTTATTTATGAATTCCTAAAATTTCATAATTTTGGACCGTTTAGATCGCGAGATATTTAAAGACAAAGTTCGCGATTTTGAGGGTCATGTCCCATTTAAAGCATGTAAAATGTCCGGTCTCTCCAACTATTTTTTATGATATTATTATATATTGAAGAAAAAGTAGAAAAAAATGTTTATACAATACAATTCTAAAAAAAAAATTTAGAAATTAATTTTCACTTTCGAGATATTAATTTTGACGTAAATTGATCGAAATTGGGACGTTGGCATAATTATTTCCCATTTTAAACGGTCAAAATTTCTGAAACTTTGGGAATTAATAGTAAGCATTATTAAATTCTTAAATTTAATTTTTCGTTAAATTCTGTCGAAAAAAAATTGTACCATTGCTTTAACATAGAAACTGCAAATACCATGCTGGAACTACGTTAAGACGTTAAATAATCATTTTTGAGGTGTAAAACATTACACCTTTATAATATAATAATAATGGGGTTTAACCTCCGTTTCTCTGACAAATACGCCTATAACAGAGGCCACCCACATCATTATTTGTTTTTAACTTCATACATATTTACAATTACATTTTGATGTGGATGGATTCGGTTACTACGTTCTTATCCAAGCGACGACAATGTGATCAATTCTGCACTCCCATTAATTATAATTGTTCACATTGCCGCTGCCTGGATTCAAACCCGCAACCTGAGTCTAGATAGACGAACAGTCCGTGTCTAACGCCTTAGACCGCTCGGCCATTTAGGTTCTTTACACCTTAGGCTCTTACACCTTTATAATATTTTGCGAATATCGAAGTAAAAATTCAATAATAGCGCTAGCATGTCCTCATGCATAATTTGACTAGACTAAGAGCATTACGAGATAGTATCTTAACCCTGAAATTGTGTCCTTATTAGCAACAGACATTATACTCGATATTGTTATACATTCAATGTAGTGTAAGAGGTTTGTCGTAAGAGCGGCATATATGTATACCGTCTCATGTAAAACATAGAGTATGTAGAGTATAGATAATATGTAATAAATGCTACAACGTTATTCAAAAATTGCAATATTATAACTAAGCATTTTTATTAATGGTTCTAAAGGGAAAGCAAAGAAAAATAATAGTGAAAAAACGAAGAGAAAATTTAATTGATTAGCGAAGAGAAAATTAGCTTTCTCTGCGATTTTATATGTTTTTGGGAATACTGAATGCGAAAAGTAAGAAATCTGTTAAAACAAAATGTTTGCACATTTTTTATTTTGAAATATTTTTGAGCACATGAAGGCTCAAGACAAGACAGAAGACAAGGCAGAAGACAAAAGTTTTTCACTATTTTATGGATCAATAGTATTAAAGACTCAATTAACCTATGTTGCTCATTTACGAACATGACCTCACATTTTATGTCCTAAGCACGCATTAAAAATTTCAGCTTGATGTATCTTTTCGTTTTTGAGTTATCGTGCGTCTTTGACTTATCTTGCAATATTTGTAAGCGTTACAAACTGAGGACTAAACTTAGTATACCTAAATATATTTCATATCTACATGGTATAATAATAATCATAGTAATATATTTAGCAATAAGTTGCCTTCTTTACTCTTTCTTGATTTTTTTAACCATACAAAAAAGCATTCAACAAAAAAGATTAATAAAAAATTTAATTTTTTCCTCTAAAACAAATTTCCTTCTCTATAAATTTTTCTCCTCAAACCCCCCCCCCCAACAAAAATACGCCAAAAAAAACTACCCCCGTGCAACTACCACACCACAAAAAAATTTCTACCCTCCCCTCCAAAATTAACCCCTCCCACCAACCAACTCACTCCTCTACATTCCCTCCCGAAAATTATCTTTATCGCTGATCGACTGGTGATGAAAATCCCATCTTTCTTGCACGTATAGAACTGAAAAACATAATTTAAGGGGTTTTCCGATTTTCCGAAGGGTTGCGATGTAAAAAAAGAAAATTTTCGAACTTTTTTGTTAATTTTACTTTATTTTGATTGAATTTTTGAAAACACCATCTTTCTAGCTGGGGTTTTCAAAAATGTATAGAACTGAAAAACGGTATCTTGGGGGTTTTTGAGATTTTCCGAGTGACTGCGATGTAAAAACTGAAATTTTTCCAACTTTTATGTCAATTTGACTTTATTTCGAGTTACTTTGTGAAAATTCCATCTTTCTACCATGTATGGAACAGAAAATCATTATTTTGGGATGGTTTCTTTTCTTTTCGCAGAGGTTGCAAATGCAAAAAATCACATATTGCTAGCATGTGTAGACCTTAAAAACGTAATTTTGGAGGGTGTTTACGATATGTAATGAAATTGATAATTGATCGATGAATACTGTTAATTTGACTTTTCTTTGAGTCGATTGGTAAAAATCCATCCGGCTGGCTAGCATATGTAGATCAGCCAAGTTGTTTTTGTTATTTTTGAAGATTATACACTATTCGCATGTGTATACGACTATAGTTCTTCCGTTAATATTTTTCTTACGGTTTTCAGTTCGATTACATAATATATTGATTTTTAAAACACATTGTAGACTATAAGTATAATAATATAAGTTTACATATCGTATGTATCTAATGTAGACTTCACACACATATCTATGTAAATCTTATATGAAATGCATATCACTTCATATAGCAGTAATTACGTAAGCTCTAATTACATTTCCGCAAATATTACTTAGATAATTAATGTATCAGATGTTGTAGACATTAAATTCAAAATATTGTATTGGTTTTGTTTTGTTAGTACATAGCAGGCTTCATACATACATATAGTTAATAATGCACTATGTATAAAAATAAATGTCATTTCTAATATTTGTTTACCCAGTATTCTAAACAATCTTGCTGCACAATAGCAGTCATAAAGGATTTTACGTCAATAGCTTCCATCCTATTGGGGTGATAAATATCTCAAAACTCCTTATTAACTCCCGAACTAAACAAAAGGGGTGTTATAAGTTTGTGTCTGTCGGTCTATCTGTCTGGGGCACCATAGCGGCTAAACGGATTAACTGATTTGATTTTTTTTTGTTTTGTTTGAAAGGTAATCTGATGGAGAGTGTTCTTCGCTATGTTTCAAGTGCGACTTTAGGGTTCCGTACCCGAAAAACTAAAAAATTGACCCTGCTCGTCAAAATCGACTCATTTTGAAAAAGGCTTTAAGAAAAAAGATAATTTAATGGAGAGTGTTCTTAGATATGTTTCAAGTGCGAGTTAAGGAGTAAACCGAAAAATTTTTCAGGTGTTTTTTAAATTTTGTACATTTCACTTGTTTTATATTAATTAAGGTAGTTCCTCCGCGACCGTCCAGTCAAAAAGTTTTGGACTAATACTATCATTCAGTGCATTAACTGTGCTATGACTATTATACATATACCATATATTATTTTCACAAGACTATAGTTCCTCACTAACAAATCTTCTATACGTATACACACACATACTATGATATATAACTTTACCATTAGTTAATATATCCTCTCCATAAAAAAATATCGCTAAAACGAGTTATTTATTTAAGTTTTTTATCGAAACTATATGGTAAATAATTTTTATTTTTATTTATATATTTTCTAAATATAGTATTCTACATTATATTAGTTTTTCATAGAGATGGTGAACGTCATTCATTGGTAAATAAATATAATATTTGTAAATTTGTGTATTTTTATACACTTCTCCCATGTACACGTACAAATTGCGTCACTTTTAATTGCTAATATCTCATGTATGGCATGGTAAATCATCTAATTTTAACAGCAAGTGTATTATGAATTAAATATTTTATATTCTGAGTTTTGAGAAATTCTTGGAATATCACTTTCGTGTAGGTACTACCTAGTATATAATAAAAAAAACCTATTGCAATTTCACCTTCCTAAGCTTATTGCGCATTCCGCATGTACGGAGATTAGCGATGAAACAAATCAAAGGTGAATATAGTGAGTGAGTGAGTGAATTTCGCATTTATTTAAGTTTGTTTTTCTAAACAACAATGGTATTCTTCAACGTGTATTAAATTATATAGCCCATGATTTAGTAACGCTTGAATATCCCTAAAAGATGAAAAATACAGTTCGGCATGTTTCCACAATTTTTAATATTATGCACGGATACATGAAAATCAAAAATCTAGGAACCTTAAAAAAATGAACCTTAAAAAAAGTTAAAATTAATCTTCAAGAAAAATTCATTCTCCGGAGATTTATCCTTGGCCTATAAGTCTTATATAAATTTGAGAAAAATTGTGTATAGCAGGGAGTGCTTATTCTTCGTGCCATAATCCTCTTTTTAATACAATTACAAAGGTATGACAAAATCCGCAAAAGCAAATATGAAAATGCAATGATGATGCTTGTCTATATTCGGTTTATTCAGAGCTAGTTTATCGTTTTTAAAACTAAACTTTAGAATTTTTCGAAAGAAAACAATTCCAAAGATCAAAACTTAAAATTCATGAAATGGATTCAAGTCAAGTCATGAAATATGTAAAGAAAAATGTATCAAATAATAAATTATTATAAATATATGGATGCCCCTTAATCATCGAACCTACTAGGAACCATGAATTCTTTACGAAAAGTAGTTTTGCATTTTTGGATCTGATTGAGGTCTCGTTAGTTTTCGGTTTTAATTTTAATAATTTTCCGTCTTATTTGTCGACTAAGGTCATGTTTTCGGTAAATTTAATATTAGCAGAGAGATTTTCTTTCTTGATTACAGAATTTATGTTAGGTTAGGTTATATTGGCTATCCACGAAGGACCCACTTAGGCTATAGAGCCCATTGTGATACCATACATGTGTTTTACCACCTTTTCGCTGATAATTTCATTTATCAGCTACTCAATTTCAGAGGCTGAGTGCACCTCCTTCATGCATATACCATACACTACACTAGCCCATCACAAGTATTAACTAAATTAATTTTGTTACGTCGGCGGTTATCGAACCCATTAAGCATACCGCGCACGGGATGAGTTACGCCTTAACCAACTGAGTCAATAGGTCGACATTACAGAAGTTATTTGTATTAAATTTTCGAATTCACTTTTTGGTAAATTATAGGACAATACTATTCAAAATTACATTTTCAAATTTCCTAAAAAAAATTGTTTATTTAAGATCATTGCTCATAAATTTCTGTGTAAATTTTATTAAACTTACCGTTAAAATGTTCGGATGATTAATTATAAAAGTTCATGTTTTCCTGATAATATTCGTGCGATTTTTAAAATTAAAACGATAATTTACCATGACTTACTTAGTCATTAAAAGTGTCTCAGATTGGAAAACATGAAAGTTATTTTGATGTTAAAATTTCCTAAGGAATTTACAGCCTGTATATTAATTATCAATAAATTAACAATCAATAGTTTTACATAAACGAGGTGATAAAGTGTACAAGCATAAAGTCCCCCTTATTTGAATATATCTGGACTATAAAAAGGGCTTGAACCCTGCCACAGCAGTTTAAATCACAAGACTTCACCCTTCCCCTTAGTTTGCGCCAGTGGAAGGATTTCTATACATTTTAAAAGAAGATTGCTGATTCTCACTCCACTCACGGCATAGCGCTTCAATCAATTGGCCGCTAATTGACCGCGTTAAATACTCAACGCCAAATACTAAATAAAAGTTAACTTTTTAATAATTGAATTTATATTAACTTTTAACTCTTTATATTTCTTGTTATACCATGTATATATGAAATATACATAGTATATTAAGTTTCGTCCCAAGTTTGTAACGCTTAAAAATATTGATGCTACGAAAAAAATTTTGGTATAGGTGTTCATAGAATCACCTAATTAATCCATTTCCGGTAGTCCGTCCATCCGTCCGTCCGTCCGTCCGTCTGTGGACACGATAACTCAAAAACGAAAAAAAATATCGAGCTGAAATTTTTACAGCGTACTCAGGACGTAAAAAGTGAGGTCAAGTTTGTAAATGAGCATCATAGGTCAATTGGGTCTTGGGTCCGTAGGACCCATCTTGTAAACCGTTAGAGATAGAACAAAAGTTTAAATGTAAAAAATGTTCCTTATAAAAAAATAAAAAACTTTTGCTTGAAACATTTTTTGTAAACATCACTGTTTACCCACGAGGGCGTTAATTAGGTGCAAATTTTATAGTATGTATTAATAATAGGAATATCAGTTGTGTGTGTGTCTATTTAAAAGTGAATATCTTTTGTTATTTACGTGACGTCAAAAAAACAAACGATTGCGCATCAACACTCTCTATACATGGTATTTCAACAATTAACTCAGTCAATTGTTTGTTTTCACTTGTTCCAAATAATGTGCTTAAAACAATAAAACTAACTAACAATAAAAAAATTATTTAAAAAACAAACTTTAAATTTTATTTACATTTTAATCTTTGCCTCTTTTAGATCTCCGTGAAGCTAATTTCCTAAATATTGCCATTAACAGACTTTAATTCTAATACACTTAAAATATCATTTATACCATGTACCCAAAAGTAATTAAACTAAAAAAAATCTGTTTGAATAGTAAATTTTAATCATGGTTTTTAGCAAACTGGGGTAAATACCTACTCATGTATTCGGAGCATTTTTTAAATATTTTCCGAAGATTTTTTTTTATGTGGAAACCCTTTTGCCGATTTTTTATAATAAATCATTTCTGCAACACTCAATTGTTTTTAATGTAAGAACTTGTATTCGCTTACTGAAGTAATAATTTCAAAATTTTCTAACTTTGTTGGAGCAAGCTAAACAAGGCAAATTTAGAAAATTCTGATCAAAGTAGTACAAAATGCAAATATATTGTAAAATAAGTGTTATCATAAAATATTTTATTTAAAAATATATTTTTGAAAATCGGATATAACATTTATAAATTCATGATAAAGTTCGGAATATGATGTGACTTGTCTTATCATTTTTCTTGTGATAAGAGAATAATCTTACATAAAATACCGAACTATCGTTTATATTTTAATATTAAAACAGATACTTTATGTAAAATTTATATAAATATAAATAAAAAAAATCATGATGCACGGAAATTTGGTTTTCTTTTCCCATTTTCTCTGAAATATCACAATGAATGTGGTTGGTAACATATTTTGAGGGATCCATTTCGAAAATAGACAAAGCTAAGCAAATGTGTATGTAAAATTTTTCTCAATAATTTTCTGAACAGAATGAGCTCTTTTACGTCTAAATCCGTTCATGGATTTAAGAATTTTTGATTATATTCTTCGATTTTAAACATTTTACCGATTTTTTTCGATTTTTAAAAATAAATGTTTTATAGTGGTCAAATTTAAACGAAAAATTTGTGTATTATACCGTGCAATAAAAATTATTCGCAATTAAATTTACCAAATTTCCCTAATCTTGTCATTTTTGATTTTTTGAGGATGGTAATACCATCTAAATCATTCGTATGTCAATCTTAAACCAAAATAAAGATTATCTATTTCGTAATATGTGAAATAATCATGCCAACAATCACTCCTAGACAAGAAAAATTTATAGATTGGTAAATGTAATATTTATCCTATTAATGATTGTGATTAATTTGAAAAGAGACTGTTTTGCTAACATTATATAGAAATTGCAACGGTTTAGCTGACAAAAGCACTTGAATTAACATGGCGAATCCGAAATTGACGATTTAATTATCATGAATCTGACTTTTTTTTATCAGGATAGACCAACTTGTGTTTATATTATTTCACACAACATAAAGCAACCATTTTCGTTATCATTACTATTAAATTGATGATAAATTATTTATATCTACTAATTGATATTTCAAAATAAATTTTCGTAAATTTGTTTATTTATCGAGGATAGAAAAATTGCTTGGAGGATATAAGTTCACTCTAAGCATTTTTTACAGAAAATACACACTTTTCTATTGATAAATGGTAAGTCCCCTGGATGTGTTAATTTAATTACTAAAAGTGCACACTCTTTTAATTAGTAGGAATTTTTGGTGCGATTTATCTGCCAGGAAGCAACTCCCAGTTCTCAATAGAAAAGTTTATATTTTACATACAACATTTCTGAAGTAGTCATTTCCTATGTTATTTAATTAAAAAACTATCTACTGTAGTGACATCCATTGTTTTTAGTGCTAAGTTTTTGAAGGTCATGTAGCTTATATGATAAAAATTGTTGGAATTACGTATTTATATTATAATAATCCGGTCATCTATGTATGAATCGGCTTTTTTACTTTTAATGCGATTTTCCTTTCTTTTTTTTATTGCGAATTCGGTTCTGTTGCAGAATGAAAAACAAAATCGTATTCGTGAACACATTGTACATACATATAAGAGAAAAATATTTAAAGAATAAAATAAAAATGAAGTACAAAAATAAAATTAAAAAATGGAAAACCTACAAACCAACAAAAGAACAATAATTATAAAAACATCACGTAGTATATTAAACCACTATCCAAGAAATAACAGTAAAAACACGTGAATGTGTATACCATCTATATATATATACGTTTAAAAAAAATTATATTATGTATAACAAGTGAATCCTGCAGGTACAGAAGCAAGCGAACGGACATATATAGAGTATAGTATAGTATGTTTGAAAACTCATGAAATAAATTATGTATAATTCTGTCATTTATGTCTCCTATTATATAGTATTGAAAGCTATAAAACAGGTATATTTGAAGCGGTAAGGAATACTGCGAGAGAAGCAACACATTGTGATATTTATGAGGTGGCACTAACGCGTGCTAGTGAAGTCGCCGAGTGGGTTTCTTATACACTTTCAGGTTCTACCGAACAAGAAGTGTTTTTCGACGTATTTTGACCAGCTGAATCCGAATTTTCATCGGCCTTTAATGCGATAGCTAAAAACGAAAATCCTTAAATTTTTGAAGCGTGTGCGTGCTTTGAACTTAAAGAATGACTTTGAGTTCGTCAATGAGCATCATAGGGCAATTAAGTCTTTTGTCCATGAGACCCATCTTGAAAAGGAGATACCGTTGCCCATTTATTGGTATTAAAGCTTGTATTATTATTATTAGTTTATTATTAAAAAAAAAAAGTCTTTTGATAAAATTTATACAAATAGTTTCAATTAACTGGCTTTCGTGTCCATTTGTTCGGTATAAATATTTCTATTTGAAAATTAGTGTACTCCCACATGAGTAGATGTCGAGCATATCGGATGGCATATTACAACATGAGCGTATGGTAATATGACTATACATATTATAATATAAAATAGTACTGTAGGAAATAAATAAAGTTCAAAAACTTAAATCCCGGCTACAAAATCATTCTTTTAAAAGTAGGAAAAAATAAAAAAAATGACAACCTCATTCCGATGTTGGCCGTTTCATACTAAAAGAAAGTAAAAATTCTTTCTAATAATTGCCTAACGATTGGAACAAGTGCAGGTAAATATTTGTATTTACAATAGAATAGGATTGGATTTAAAATATGAATTCATAAATACAAAATCACTGAAGTTAAAAAAACTAATCATTACTTTCATGAAAAAGATTGATTTTAGTTTAACGTCATGCATTTTATTGATGGAAAATAAAATTGTACTTAGTTGGAATATATAATCGTGTAAATAAAGCGAATCAAGGAAGCAAAAGAAAATTTCTTTGCGTTTGTTTAACATAGAGTATTTGGTTGCTATGATCGCATATCTATCAAGTCTAGTCCATATGTGATTGAGCCAACTTCATGAAGATTGTTGTAACCAGTTAACAGAGAGTTTGAAATAAACATTTTTATCATCATTTTTATTTATTTGATCATTTTTATGAAATTTCCATATTGTTTGGTATTAGTTAAAAGCATCGATAGCGCATTGGTTAAGCTGTAGACTTAGGACACTATAATCAATAGTAAGCAATATGTTGCTGGTTCAAATCCGATTTGAAGAAATCTTTTTTTTTCTAAATAATCTTATTAGCAGGTATAAACCTTTTACTTTTTTTACCTGCTCATGTAGTTGTGTCAATTACATCAGTATTTTGTTATAGTAATTATGTGGTAGAACCAATCAAAAAAAGATTGTTGTATTTCAAAACAACCATATTTGAAATTTGTTAGACATTATACTTCTTTCATACAAACAACTCATGCGCTTGTGTCAACTTCACCACTAAACTCCGTATGGTAGTTGTACCACATTCGTGGGACCATTGGCCATTTATGATCTTGCGATGAGATTGAGACAACCTCATATCGGTTGATATTAAGAATTCTTTTTTCAGTGGACTTATAACAATTTTCTTGTTTTATACTTTTAAGAGAGTGATTTTCCTTGTATGGTTCAAATTGATCATTTAAGTCATCAAACCTTGATGTTCTTCCCATATACTTACTAAAATTGGGAACTGACATGGAGGCGTGGCTTAAAAAAATGTCGGAAAGTAACTTACACTTTTAAATGTTTAACCCATGTGGTAGTCAAAAAACGTTAAAAAAAACCTTTTTCGTTTTCTATTCGTCGTTTGTTGATAAAAATTTATTTATAATTAATATAGACTTTAATGAAAATTACGTAAAAATTATGCTCAAAGCTTTAAAGTTGGCGTTTTTTGAACGATTATTACATGAGGCGTGTTTACTCAAAAACAAAAATCCATCAATTTCAGAATAATTATAATAACCAGATAGTACCTGGCAGTTGAATGTTATGTAAGCGGCAGACAGAATTAGTTGCGAAATAAAATATAAACCAAAGTGTTTGCAGTCTGGACACTGGAAAAACAAAGATTTTTATAGATCTTACTAATGCCCAAAGTATTACAATGTCGATAAAATATTTAATTAATTTATTATTATTATTATTATTATTATACAAATTTAACTTCAAAATAATTATTATAATATTTGTAGTAATAAAAAATTGTTATTAAAAAAATTTTCTAATAACACTGTACGATCGCTTGCTTTTGGAAATTTATTGAAAACTACGTATAAATTTGTATTTGCTTTACTCTTACAATCTCTAACTGCACAAGTTACTCTATTTTTTGTTTTAACACGTTCTGTAAAAATTCCAACTTCCATTTAAATTTTATTTATCGATAATTTATTATAAACAATTTATTGCTAATATAAACAGTATGTATTTACTCGACAATTGTAACCCACTAATAGTTTATATTTCTACCACCAGACTGCGTGCCTCGATTTGTCAGTTCCCAATATGGATAAAACGCAATTTTTGTCGTTCATGAACTCTACTACAAGAAATACCCTTATTGTATTTATTGTTTTAAATGTTATAAAAATATTATACAAAATGTTATAAAATATTATTCAAAAATGTTATTCGTATTCAAATGAACATCTATCTAAAAGAGAATTTTAAATTTAATTAACAGTTGGCATAATCAAACTGACTTTTCATTCATTTATGGTTGGCTGAGTCTGATAGACAAGTAAAACTAGTTACAGAAAGTAACAGTTTAGTACTGAAAGTTTTATATGCAATGCAATACAGAACTAGAACTTATTGAGTTGTCATCTTAATAGCAAACAAAATCATCTCGTATCTATGATGCTATGGTTTTAATATCTTTTGATGAATAGAAATTTTAATAATATCAGGCTTTTCAACATGATTTTCATTTAAGAACGTTATTAATGGATTTTATACTTATAGACAGTAGTGATGGGACGAATATTCGCATCAAATATTCGCGTATTTTTTAACATTTGCATTCTCAAAAAGCGATGGAAATGTTTTGACAAAAAATCATCATCATTTTTAACCGGCTACAAACAAAAAAGGAGGAGGTTATCAATTTGACTGTATTGTTTTAAATTTATTTAATGTGTGTTACCTCAGAATTTGGACTGGATGAACCGATTCTTCATCTATTTGACAGCTGGTGGGTGCTTCCCGTGTGGTCCCATTTCATTTTGGTTCAGTTCTTACAACGGCATCCATTCGGCCGATTCAGTGGTTTTCATTAAAAATCGCCTGTGCTTCCCCCACTCAGGATAGCAAATCTCCGTTATCATCAGTCAATCTTACAAACCCTCTACAAAGATTCTGATTTGTTTCATTAAAACTTTGTCGTGACGAAATCAGTTTGCGTGATATTGAGTTATTCGTCCATTTGTCGCGTGTATTCAAATTTAAGATTTTTATGGTTTTCTCATGGATGCCATTGTCAGAACTGGACCAAATTGAAAAGGGACCACACGGGACGCACCAGTTTTCAAATAGAAAAAGAATCATCGTAATCGGTTCATGCAGTCGGAAGTTTTAAGGTAACTAATATAGAAAAAATACTGTCGCATTGAGAATTGAACCTCCTCCTTTTTTTGTTTGAAGTTGGTTAAAAACCATTAACATTCATGTTCATGTAAAATATCATAAATGGGATTTAAAAAAAAAAAAGAAATATCTTTAAAATCTATCTCATTTGACTAATTAGTAATTAATAACACTTTTATAAACCAGCCAACCTTAACACATATTCAAAAAAACATATTACTCATTTAATGTAATGTTTTATATGGAAACTTTTGACAAAAAAGCCATTTTCCAAAAATTACCATGTAGGTAATAAATCAAATATTTTACAATGATTTATTAAAAACAAATAAATCAAATTAAAATTGTTTAATTTTTGTGTATATATTTACGGTATACCTACTCAATTAACTGTGGCCAACATCTCTCCCATTCCCATTCACACAATTTATAGCGACAACGATTCAATACAATCTACTTTACGTCTGATGTTTGCTATACAAATGTAATTTAACTGACAAGAATCGAAAACAAAGAAATTATATCGTGTGAGCTATTGTTCTTCAAAATGGACATCACACAGTGAAGTATTTATACCTTTCCGGACAAAATGCAATGCAGGGATTTTTATGCTCAAAATTGATCAAAAGACCATTTAGAAGTACCTTTTATTTGGAAATAATAGAGAAATTTTTTTTATTCATATTAGTCTTCATCACATTTGTCGTATTCATTCATTTGATTTTCTTCTTTAATTATTTTATTTATTTTTTTTTTTAGCTTCTGAGCCACTTCTTTTCTTATCTATGTTTGTTTTTGTTTCCACGTGGAACGTTTGTTTTCACTGGAAAACTGCTTGCTAGCAGTTATTTTTGGTTGCTGAATACGAATCCGATGTTTGATTATACGGATTTCCCAACCCGTTTTCCCAAAATCGAGCCATTTTTTGACCGGAAATTTGACTTTTTGGCGCAACAACGGCAAACTAAATATTACGAATTCAATATGAAATACCACAAATTCTGTCACGTTTTCTGAAAACCACGCTATTTATGGTCTAGAATTTCCCTTTTTTTTTCACAAAAACGGCACAAAGAAAACAAAGAAATATTAAAAATTGGTTAGAAAAACTAAATTTTAAATTTTAACAGGTATATCAAGGTAGTTTCCAGAGTTTATTTTCAGAAAAAAATTTAATTTTTAGTTACTGACAAAAGCGGCACGATTCTCTTAAGAGGTGATAGAATCTGCGCAATCTGGTATCGAATTCTTAATAAGCGACCAACTATATTCGCTAGAGATCAGTTTGGGCAATAAATACTGAGTTTGCCGCACTTGTGCCAAACAACTGAAACTTTGGACAAAAAAAGGCATGATTTTCAAAATACGTAATAGAATCCGTGTATTCCTACACCGGATTTGTAATCAGCGACCAAAAATTTTCCAAATAATTTGGGCAACATTATGCCCCTCGTTGAGCCGCTATGACTAAGTTAAGTTGGTTGGATATTCCTTGGGATGCTACAAGAAGTTTCATTAAAATCGTGCTCCCAACTTTTTTATACAACCCAGGTTATTAACTGTACTGATAGGGAATATTATTCCGTTTAACAACACAAATGACTCGAACAAATTCACTGTTTATTTTATCGTAAATTTGGGTACGATGCACAGCAATATTTCATAAGCCCATTGAAAACTAGGGTAGGGCATAGGACAAAAAACTATTTCCGTTGTAATGTCAATAGTGTCGAGTATGTGTATGTTATCAACTCTGTTCAGTCAGAAATATTTGTGATAATGTCTTAAAGAATAACACACGTATATAGTTCCCAAATTAATACTTCAGGATTCTAGGTCAATTTGTTTGACAAAGAAGTGACACCTGCCCTGTCATACTTATAAGGCCCATTTCGTGCTTTAAACGTGTTCGAAAGTCAATGATTTTTAATCATAAAGCAAATAATAAAAACAAAAATAAACTTCTGTTAAATCAAACACAGATAGAATATAAAATAACACGGAATGTATTTTTTATAACAAACAAATAAATTATTTTCAGTTTACAGAATCTTATATATTATTTATTACTCTAACAAGTTTTTTTCTGTTCTACCCTTATCTAGGAATATATATTATATTCCTTATTACTTTATCAAATTCCATGATTCACCCCTCATTTTCAAGCTTATTATCTCGTCTAGGTATTTCGTCTAGGTTTGACGAAAAATATACTCACGGTTTAAAATGTACCGCTTAGGAAAAAACACGCCAGACAAATAATTTTAATGAAAAAATATCATACATAAATTTAAATAATAAGTTTATTAGGCAAACATGTTAGTTTTTACAGATGCTCTCCTAATACTCTAGGCATGTAATACTCGAAACATTGTTAAACAAACATGTTAGTTTTAACAGATGCTCTCCTAATAATAACACTCTAGACATATAATTACTATTTTTAATACATACAAGCTGAATACAGAGAATTACAAAATTATTCCCTTTTTGTATCCAATTATTCCATCTGGCAGTCCTGGAGCAAGCCCCTAAATCAACAGCCAAACCAATGTTTATGAAAAATAATGTGATTGGCAAATTCCATCTATGGGGTATGGGTATGGAAGTTAGCGTACCATGCTCTAGCATCGCCAAATAGACCCTTGCACTCTATCCCCGCTACGCTTTTCAGTGGCTATTATAAACCAACTGATGTACTGAAACCCAGGATTTGCCTAGCGCTGAGTTTCTTAATTTCTTCTGGTTCGACTATGGCCGAACCAAACCATTTCCTTCGCTGCTGTATGAGCGCCGGGCAGTAACAGAGAAAGTGGATCGATGTTTCTTCTGAATTTTCTCCGCATCTGTCACACGCGGGAGATAGTCTTTTCCAATCTGATGTTGGAACTTGTTCAGGTTATCATGCCCTGTGAGTAGCTCTACGATGACTCTAATATCAGCTCTGTTTAGTTTTTTTTCTAAACCATCCCTGAACTATAGCGAACAAAACAAAAACAAAAATTTTGAAAATCGGTCCAGCCGTTTTTGAGTTTTAGCGAGACTAACGCACAGCAATTTATTTTTATATATACAGATCAATAAAATTGAAAAAAGAACCCAACTCAACCCACACCCACACCCACACCCACACCCACACCCACACCCACACCCACACACACACCCACACCCACACCCACACCCACACCCACACCCACACCCACACCCACACCCACACCCACACCAACACCCACACTCAACCCAACCCAACCTAACCCAACCTAACCCAGCCTATCCCAGCCTAACCCAGCCTAACCCAGCCTTACCCAGCCTAACCCAGCCTAACCCAACCTAACCCAACCTAACCCAACCTAACCCAACCCAACCCAACCAAAAATTACAAAAATTGTGTTTTTTTGAATTTTTTATGATTTTTTCGATTTTTACAAATTGCAAAAAGTGTAAAAAAAGTTTTTGTTTCCGATTTCGATAAAACTAAGTTTATAAGGTAATTTTGACCCGAAAATTACAAAAATCGTGTTTATTTGACCATTAAATGAGTAATTTTCGAGATATTTTATGAATCTGACTGTAGAGCCAACATTTTCATTCCGTTCAGTCTCTGAAATTATTCCGCATTGAATCTAATTATTCCGAAATTGTCCTTTTCATTTCAATTACGATCCATTACTGTTTCGGACACACAGTAATAAGTTTTAGTTAATTTTTTCTAAACCATCCCTGAACTATAGCGAACAAAACAAAAAAAAAATTTTGAAAATCGGTCCAGCCGTTTTTGAGTTTTAGCGAGACTAACGCACAGCAATTTATTTTTATATATACAGAAGATTCTCCTATTAAGAAATTTTTATTTTTACACACCACTTTTCTATAAAATTGGAAATTTTTTTGTTTTTAGTTTTAGCCACGGGTACAGGGACGGTATGCACGGGTCACGGTAATTGCGGGACTGGAATTCCGTACGGGTCGAGCTAGTATAATTATTATATCTAAAAACAAAACAGTTTTCAATGGTGTACACACACAGTGTAAGTACTGTGCTTCCTACGCTACATAGAGTAGGCGCTAGATAGAGTTGAGTGTGCAAAATCGAAGGACCGCATGTTGTCAATTGATTCTTGTTCAGAAAAGCTTATCGATTAGTATTCCGAATGCTGTCAGATTATTGCCACTCTTTTGAACCAAATAAAGCTGTTCGAGGTTTATCGGGTAATTTTACGTCAAAAAGGCCCTTGTGATATTTTTCTAAAGTTTTTTATTTGTTAACAGTTTAATGTTTGAATAAACTCCAGAAAGGTTAATTTTAAAGCTGAAAATTAATGCAAATAAATTAAATTTTGGTTGAGTTTCCAAAATCCTAAAATCATCTTTGAACATATTTTGTAAAATTCTGAAGGGTAATTACTGATTGTTTGATTCTATAGCCTCAATTTTCAATTGTAGAATATTGTTTAATTGTAACATACGTAATCAAAACGTTGTGAAAAGTAAAACGTTATGTTTTGAAGTAAAACTACCCAAAAAACCTCGGACTGCTATATTTAGTTCAAAAGTTGGATCAACAGGGTTTCTGACAACATACAGATTATTAATCTATAATCTTTTCTGAACAAGAATCAAATGACAAAATTCGGTCCTCGGATTTTTCACACTCAACTGTATCTAGCGCCTGCTCTAACGGTAAGATGTAAAAAACAAGAAGAGTAACATCTAAAACAAACGAAAAAGTGTTGAAACAAATCAAGAAAATGTGATAGAATGAAAATGTTACAGTTTCATCAACAATGTCATATCGTTAAAACAAAGAAATGATGATGAGTGATATCTTCGCTAGCCATGAATAAACTATTTCATATATATATACTCTTTTACATCATACTTTCTACACTGCAGGAAAAAGTACTAGTTGAAAATAATATGTTTGTTCTTGGTTCAAGAATGTATGTTTTTCAAATGGTAGCAAGTAAATTTGTATACCATGTATATATGAAATATACATAGTATATTAAGTTTAGTCCAAAGTTTGTAACGCCTAAAAATATTCATGCTACGAAAAAAATTTTGGTATAGGTGTTCATAGAATCACCTAATTAGTCCATTTCCGATTGTCCGTCCGTCCGTCTGTGGACACGATAACTCAAAAACGAAAAAAGATATCGAGCTGAAATTTTTACAGCGTACTCAGGACGTAAAAAGTGAGGTCAAGTTCGTAAATGAGCATCATAGGTCAATTGGGTCTTGGGTCCATAGGACCCATCTTATAAACCGTTAGAGATAGAACAAAAGTTTAAATGTAAAAAATGTTCCTTATCAAAAATTAAACAACTTTTGTTTGAAACATTTTTTCGTAAACATCACTGTTTACCCACGAGGGCGTTAATTAGGTGCAAATTTTATAGTATGTATTAATATAGGAATATATCAGTTGTGTGTGTGTGTCTGTATTTAAAAGTGAATATCTTTTGTTATTTACGTGACGTCAAAAAAACAAACGATTGCGCATCAACACTATGTATTATAGTACCTATGTATTAATATGGGATTATCAGTTATATATGTGTGACATGTATGTTTGTGTAATGTAACAGAGTAATCAACACTGTCTATACATGGTATTTCAACAATTAACTCAGTCAATTGTTTGTTTTCACTTGTTTAGTTAGTAGAATTCATTCTGGAGGAAACAGTACTCCATATTAGTGACAAACCTATTCAAGTAATTAAATTACTTTTTTCAAGTAATTAAATAATAGAATTAAGTACCACTTAACAAATTTTCAAATTTAATAAACGAATTGCATCTTATTTATTAATTTTAAATGCATTAGGGCTCTCCGTTCTCATATTTAACTGACTGACTGACGTAACTGTTATTTATATGCAATATATAATCTGTATAGCAATGTTCGGCATAAGTAAATTCATTTATATCAACACGCTTTTATTAGCTTCATACGTATCTTAGTATGTTGGTATGTTAGTATGTTAGTATGTTAGTATGTTTGTATGTAACGGAAATTTTGAACATTATTTGACCCCCTTCAAACCGTATCAAAAAACTCGAAATTTGGAATACTTATTGCGGACCAATGACAGTACAATAATTTTATAAGGATATTTGACTATCCTGATCAGTATTTTCAGGAATAACGATTTCCATATCTGAAAATATATTCATTTATTTGCGCTCCCACCATATTTACACTGAATTTTTGATAAATTAATTGTCTAAAAAACTAAAAAACACAAAATAAATAATGGTTTAAAAAAAAAAAATTAAAAATACGCTTTTGTAACTAGCTGAACTAAAAAGTAGAAAATAATTTCTTAAAATTCAAAAAAATCATTTAATCATAAAAAAATGACTTTACTTTTACTAATAGCTGTCTATAAAATATTTACAATAATTGAAATTTAGCACCCCACGCCTTTTTACGATAAAATGTTTTTTTGGTATTTAAAGAAATTATTTTCTACCTTTTAGTTCAGCTACTTACAAAAGCGTTTTTTTTTTGTTTGCTTTTTTTAAAACTATTATTTTATTTGACACCTATTCTACCGCTTATGAACTGTAGAAATGGTTTATTGTTGTATGTATCTAGGGTTATATACGTGAAGTTGTAAACTTGATATAAAAGTACCTGGAGCAAAGAAATAAACTTATCCAAAAGAAAAGTTTAAGCCGAGTAATCGCGTTTACTTCAACCACGTAATTTTTTTACAGTGTAGTAAGTATAACGTATATGATAAATAAAATAAAAATAAAAAAAAATACTACATCATTACTAATTTGCACGTTTTGAGATAAACTTTTGCGAAAGAAATATAAAATTTGTCAATTATCCGCCTGATACATGATTTTTGGAATATAAATGCTTTAAAACAAAAGTTTTGTTCAGAAATTATATAAATTTTATATTATATCCAAAGAAGATCGATCAGAAAAGCATTTTTCGATCCGATTTCAATTTTTAACCAAATACTGTACATGGAAGAAGTGATTTCAACACCTGTATCTCTACATTTTTAAAAATTAATAGCTTCCGATTTCTTTAGAAGCTTCTTGGAAAATGATGTTTTACTTCAGTGTCGTATCCATATGGTGATCTTTGCAAGTCACCGGATCAGGTTGCCATGGAAACAGGTGGCAGATATAATATGAAGATATTTCCTACATCTCAATTAAATCAAAGAGATAGATACAGTATCATTGAATTTAAAAATAAATTCATTTAAATTATTAAAAAAATAAATTTACTTTATATAAAAAATATTCAATGTTTGAAAATATTGATTTAAATAAATCATAAACCTTTATTGCTGTAAATATTTTTTCGCCATCACTTATAATATTTTAGAAATAAAATTATATAATAATTTTGAATTAAAAAAAAAAAAAAAAACACCAGGCAAAACTAACGCTACTAACGACTGGTGCACGAATTATTTCACAGTAAGAAGATCTCCTTTAGAGAAGGATATCTATACAATATAACTAAATCTTTTATCTATGGTATATACAATAAAGTAACGAGATATTAAAGGTGTACACTTTGAACATTTAATTATGTTCGTTGCGCTGATCAAGCATTGCCTATAATGTAAATGTGTAATCGAAACGTATTAGAGTTTATTCGCCCTCACTTAAATTGACTGACAATATAATCTTTTTTGTACAGGAAACAAACAGGGTTGACAAAAAGTCTGACAACACACGAGATTATACAAAAATAAATAACATAAATCTACAACATATCATTATACGTTGTTTAAAGCTTGACTAAAAATATTTTTTGGAACGAAAAGTCGTACATTCGAAATAAAATTTCCAATTTGGCAAAGAGCGAAACAAACAAGACCTAGATAAGAACTTTGGAAGCCAGATCAATAATTTTATTATTTAGTTAATGAAGTATTCTTTAAGTTGGCATATACTTGTTAGTCCAAAAATAACTTTTATCGATAAAAATGCTTCAAGCGATAAATTTTGGAGGCGCACATCTTACGCAGGCATGAAACTTGATCTCGATTTTCAAGCTCAATGGCCAAAGTCACTCTACTTCATAACTGGTATTCGATAAATGAACATATTAAATTAAAAAGGAATATTTGTTCTTCGGAACATTTTTCCGCAAACTGTACAGTTAGGGCTAAAAACGGATTGAAAAGTTTTTTTCATATCAAAATTCCTATTTCGTGTAATTGTTTCTGGGAAATCAAGGAGCCCTTCAAAAAAAATTTCCAATCAAATTCAATAAAAGTGGTTTGCTTTTCTATAAAGACCTTTAAATGGAAGGAACACACGCACAAAAAGATTTCTGCTATCAATTACTGTATAAACTATTCGGTTTACAAACATAAAGTGGTTGCGTATTTATAAAGAACAATTTTTTAATTTAAATCGTTCTTCTAAATATCGTTTTTCTTTTTCAAAATAAAAAAATTTTTGTATTTTTTGACCAGTTTAAAACGAAAAAGTACTCTTGTGATTTTTATCTAGACGTTCGGTTTTCGCAATAAAAATTCTTGAAAAATGAAAAATTCAATATTCGGTTTTTAGAAAATGTGTTATTTTTAAAATCTCTGCGGGAATTCGCTTAGTTAATGCAGCTACTGCCCTACGAATCTTTTCATTTTATAATATTATTAGATTTCTCAAAAGGTAATTTTCACACACCTTGTCCGTTTTGTAATTCTTTGTTCATTTTATGACACATTCGAATAACTTGTGTCCAGAGTTTTAATGAACCCTGTTCATATTTGTGCTGTGCATATGTGTGTAAATGACATACCACGTGCAATATGTATACAAGTCAAATAAACTACAAGTCAATATTTATTTACGTGTTAGATGACCATGTGTTAATTAATGAAATAGGTTTAATATATCCTGCATATTCAAATAGGTCTATAAATACAAGGTATTTAAAAAGTCACTACTAGGTAATAATGTTTTTTTAATGTTTTCAAGAAAATTTGCGTATAGTTACCATATAGTTACATGGAAAAAAGACTGTGCTTAAAGTAGTTTTTACTCAAAACAAGATTTTATCATAAAAAAAACATGAATCCTTCACAAAATAATTTAAAAAGTTTCTGATGTCTTATGGTATTTGGGAAAGGTTAATTTTTTTTGGGAAAGGTCTCTACTCTATCCTGAAATATCTAGGTCTCGACATCTTGGACACAATGGAAACAATTATCTTGGAAAGAAATATACGACTTGTAGTATACTTCTTAGAAAAATGTTTCGAATAAAATATGTTTCTTTTATGTTTATGACACAAATCGACAGTGAAAAATGAAGATTTCCATTCGAAATTTTGAAATTGACCTTCATAGGTCCTGTAATTATTACAAGATCACGCTTATAAGCTCACTATAAATAAATTTTGTAAACCCTCAAAACTTCGTGGGTGGCATCTTTTTGGCGAGTCTACCAAGCTTTCTTTCTACAAGTTTTTTATTGGCTGCGTTTTCAAATGAGCATGATAACGTCAAATTTAAGCTATTGATCTGAAAAGACAGAGATTCTTATTGTATTATATTTTATTATTTATACAATTTTTCATCCTGTTTTAAGGCTACAAATTTTGCAAAATAAATAGGAGATTTTTATTTTAAATTCAATGTTTTCTTCCTATTCGTGTTTTATTTTTTGAAATAAAATGATATTAAATTAAAATTTTTAATAAATTAGTTTTAAATTATAATAACTTATGTTGTTAACTATTAACTCTACTCGGAACTACAAACTCAATTTACAAATCTTTTTAAGCACAACCTCCATTTAACTAAAGTTTACACAATAAATCTCAAGTGAGCAATGCATTGAATTTGGAAAACTTCTGAAGTGAAAAATTCTTTAGGGACCTTAGATGATTTTTGGTTGGATAAAATCTTTTGGTAAGGTAAAATCTCTCCATTTATCGTTTTTGGGGAAAACGGTCATAGATGATAAAATTGCACACCTAGTTTTGCTCCGTAAAACTTTCATCATACCAAAATTGAAGTAAATCGTAAAATCACTTATTTAGACAAATCAACTCTATTATAATAACTTTGCATCACAACTTTCTACGAAAGTAAGTTTAAGTAAATCAGCAAATTTTCAACAGTTCTAAAATAACTATTTTGATTTGATTATGCAGAAGTTTTAGTACCTACAGTTAGTGTATAATTATTTAATAAACTCCGCCTCCAAACAAAGGCACCCCTTTAATTGGAACCTTAATAATAATAATAAATTAACAATATAAGGTTCCAATGCATATTATCGAAATCGAGCCTTTTTATTATTTGTAAAGGAAGTGCCTTTGTTTCGAGACGGATTACACAGCATGTACGTCAAGACTCTATAAAAGCGTCTTAAAGATCAAATAAATCTTTTATACTAATTATTACGATAATATTAATATTTACAAAAATATTTGGTTTTGAGCAAAATACAAAAATTTTTACGCTTTCTTGAATGAATAATTCAGTAACAGGGTATCAATTTCTATTTATTCTATTAAAGAAATATTTTTTACATTGAAACTCTTGTTCTTTCTCTAACGGTTTACAAGTTGTTGTTGCTCTTTTACGAACTCGATCTCACTTTTACGTCCTGAGTACGCTGTAAAAATTTCATCTTGATATCTCTTTTAGCTTTTGAGTTATCGTGTTGGCAGACAGACAGGAACATTTTTACTTGTGAACATTTTTTATTTTATAAGGAACATTTTAAAATAAAGTCGCTTTTTCTGTCCCTATGTCCCTATGTCCCTTTGTACGCATAAATCTTTGAAACTACGCAACGGATTTTGATGCGGTTTTTTTTAATAGATAGAGTGATTCAAGAGGAAGGTTTTTATGTATGATACATCCATATTATAGTAGAGTAAGGGGTTGAAATAGGGATTGAAAGGATATGCATCAAAAACTAAAAAAGTTGTGCATCGATTAAGCTCAAATATTGACACGATATACAACCAGCTTCAAAGATCTATTGTTTTTATCTACTTTTAACCTTCGGAGGGTAGAAAGGTGTAGCGAGAAAGTGGGAAGGAATTATCGAATATTTACAAATACATAAGTGGGGTATCAAATAAAAGAGCATGACGTGTACACTACAAAACTGTTATCCCACGCAAGGAAATGTGGAGGGAGGGGTGCAAGGGGTGCAACAAGGGATGTTGCCCAGCAAAGCGGGTAGTTCACAGCTAGTAAGTAATAAAACACATTCAGTAACAACAGTTTATTTTAAAATTCACCAGTACATGGAAAACATATTATACCAACGGTGATAGAAATAATATTGATTTATCAAAAAACTGATAAGAAAACCAATTAATTTTTCGATATCACCCACAACATAAAACCAATTTAAATAATAAAAAAAAAAAAAAACAAAAAGTATTAATAAAACTTTTCACTTATAATTTTCATAACTCTTTTCAATTTTAACTTTTCGAGTAGAATTAAATCGCTTAATTAAGTAATTGTAGAAACGTTGTTTTATTTATTTTAATGGTAATGGTATGGGCAATCGAAATATTATTTGTAAAGGATAGACAATCAAACTGGAGAAAAACGTACCTACTTGAACAAAAAGAAAAATTTTAGTATAACATAGCAAAAAATAATTTTAATTCTTTATTTTATTTATAAAAAGAAAACAAACAAAATTATCTGAAAATAATAATTGTTTACCATCTTAAACTAACAAATGATGAAAACATTTTTTATTAAACTTAATTATTAAACGAAGATTAGTACTAGAACGAAGAAATTATTAGTCTTTTCCAAAAGTATATAACGGCTTGGGGGCCCTCATTTTGCTATTTTGAAAGTATATATCCTATTTTATTGGAGTTGCGGAGACAATTTCTGTCTACGGTATGTTGTCCATATGTGTTGTTACATATGGAAGTAGACCTTTTTTATATAATCCTAACCAGGTCGCCTTCTAAACCACGTCTACCATTTGCGCTGGTTAGTTTGTTGCTCTAGGAAGAGTTTCCTTTAACTCTTAATAAAACGCAGCACAAATCTGTCCCTGAGCTGCTTCAATTAAAAGTCCCCCCCTCTTTAGTTGAGTCCAAGGACAGTTATTATGTCAGCTTTGCGAAAAGATTGTGAAATATCTTTATAAATTAAATATCATTTGAGCCTTTAGTGACCAGTAAGTATCCCACCTAAGAGGTTCATATCCGGTTTTCACTATTAGGCAAAGTTTTGTCTTGTGGCACTACAGTTCTACTGTACTTTCATTTTTTTTGGCTTGCCTACAGCCAGCTGTTCCCTTTCATAGTCTCTTCCACTAAATGATTAGGGGTTGAATTGATGTGTTTCCTTATTCTTCCCGTATATGATTTCAGCCCTCTCGAATGATTCTGCACTTTCGAGAAGCATAGGAGAGTTATTTGGCTTCCCTCCTTGCACTTGACTTTCGGGGAAGGCGATTTGCCACTGAAAATATAGGTTATATATTTACTTTAAGAAAGTCAATGTTGTAGCGACCAAGTGCAAAGATGGGTGTAACACCTTCTTTATCTACGTATGCTCAGGTTCCCTACACCACATTCAGACTTATAGCTATCCGTGTAACAAACTAAGGAGATTGGCGGGAACTCACTACCTATTTCTGTCGAAGACAAAGAGTTTGTAGTGCCTCGGAAGTTTTTTATTGCCACTTCAAGGCTTACAGATTCAAGGAAGCAAAAGGAATTTGTATATCGTTTGTTGCGATATTTGCATAAGGTCGTACAATACTTCTTCCACTTAATTCATCGTCTCCAATTCTCTGGTGGGTAGCTACAGCCTATAGATCCATAGACCAACAATATGAAATAAACGATATTCTAAAACGATTGTGTGAGTGTTCCTCATTTCTCCTATTTGTCTTTGCATATTAGCCTTTGGATTTTGCTTGCAGCTGAGATATTTTTACCCTGGAATACAGACCTTAAAAGAGAAGGAGGCAATTTTTTACAGGCATAAATTCATATCCTTAAGGATCATATTTTTCTTATTCTGAAAAGAAAAACAGGTAGGATTAAAAAAAAATTTATTGAAACAAAAAAAATTTAGGATCAAATAAAATTAGGAAAGTTCAGTTAGAATATTAGTTAAATGTGGAAATTACCAAAAATGAATATTTACCCTGGAGTATATTTTTCCTCTTGGATATATACGTTCCCCGGCTAGCCTTCCAGCGATAAATAAATAAATATATAAATGCACTGATCTTTCCGTAGTCGGCAAAACTCTCTCGAGGTTTAAATATAAAATTTATATTCAAGCATTAAATGCCTAGCTTACGCCTAGATTTAATCCGCCATTCAACATATTGTCAGATTTTTCTCATTACTTACAATGTGTACATACAAACAAGGGCGTGAGGCAGAGCAAGATCTTCAACTCTCATATACATAATGCCTCTCCATACATTCTTACAAAATACGTATGGAGATATAATATAAAATAGTGGTTTTGTATAGCTCTGATCTTGTAAGAGCTGTTTCCTTTTTGTACAAGTGCTCATTAGCAATTCAAAGAGGCTAATAAAGAATGTGTGGTAATTGGGGATATATTTCTATGCTTTTCCTTCCATTTTTTTTTCATCTCATGCTTGTAGAAGTATTTCTACAGGATGACCACTATTAAGATACCATAAATACCATGATATTTAGTATTATATAAATATAAATACTTCTCAGATATAAATGTTTTACTTAACCCGTCAGTACTCGCGTAATGGACATTTTGCTCACGCTCGATTTAAAACATAAATAACTTTTATATCCCAAATGGTTTATGTTGTTGAAACTTTTTCTATCTTCTTTTATCCAATTTGTCAGATACTTTTAACCTACCTTAAATTATAAGGAAATTTTTTTTCAAGTCTCGTAAATTGTGAAAAATTATCTCAACACGAGTGTAAAGGTGAAAGTAAGAAAGTGTTCGTATACTTGTTGTTAATTTAATAGGCAGTAAATTAAAAAACCTAGTGATAGAAATGTGGTGAAATCAGTTTAAATCAATTTAATTATTTTAATTTTTTATGAAATTTTCATTCTCAAACATCATAATCACGATATGAAATTATTTTTAATTAGATAGTTAACTAAATAAAAAAAACTTTTAACAAAAAGAATACTTACTGACTTTAAAAGAAAATCTTTTCCAAAACACATTAACATGCACTAAAAGTAAAAACATAACGACTATAATGTAGTTAAAGTAATTGTTATTTTTGTAGTCGGTGTCAGTCAAAGAAACAACTCTGACAGAACAGTTTGCTACATTAGCTTGGCTGAAACCGACTCCAAAAATAACAATAACTTTAACTACATTATATTATCGTTATTTTTTTACTTTTTAGTGCATAATAATTTGTTTTGGAAAAAGCTTTTCTTTTGAAGTCAGTTTTCTTTTTCTTAAAAGTTCTTTTTATCTTGTGATTTTAGTGAATCTGAAGTACACTGACTAATTTGTCACTAAAAAAAGAATCATCGAAATCGCTTGTCGTGATATTGAGTTATTCGTCCTCTTGTTGTGCATACTTAATGCAAATTTAAGACTGTTATGGTTTTCTCATGGATGCCGTTGTCAGAATTGGTCTAAAATGAAATGGGACCACATGGAAAGCACCAGCTTTCAAATAGATTCACAATTTCAAAATCGGTTCACCCAGTCAAAAGTTCTGAGGTAACACACATAATAAAATAATAAAAGTACAGTCGAATTGATAACCTCGTAATTTTTTGTTTGAAGTCGGTTAAAAATAAATTTATATAATATGTAGAGGTTATGATTTTCAAAGTTAGAAAATAGTTGACGCGCGAAATATTTGACGCATGTACCGAACGTGTGAGCAAATCTCTCATCACGCGACTTAAGATAATCAAACTGTTGACGCGAGTGCTGACGGGTTAATAGTAAAAATATATTTTCTTCTCTTTTAATTCTATATCAACTTAACTAAAATCACCTGTAAATATTACCCAACACTCAGTTGAGTGATAATATTCATATTTTTATATGAGTATGTTATATACACGAGACTTGCAGCACAGGGTAATACTTATTACATTATGTACTTATTTTTTTTTTTTGAAAAAAAGACTCCTTTGAACTCATTCCTCCCTTATTATTTTGTTTTTTATATGCGAATGAAAAAAATGGTGTTTATTCATAGTTTATAAATTGTTTTTTGTTGTCTTTTTATTGATTGAAAACAGTTGTTTCACATTTTATTTTTCTAAGCACCAGGTAGCGTTTTAACAAACATTTATGTCTGTTTTTCGATAAATGGCAATCCGATTGTAAATTCATGTTAAACTTTCGGCCTGGAGCACCAATGTTCATGATAAAAGGTTGAAATTTGGTAAATGTTTTAGGTAACTTTGTAAAGGTGTACATAAGACGTGATCTTGATCCGAAACAAAACATTTGCCAAATTAGACAAGAGAAAACAAACAATTGACTGAGTTAATTGTCGAAATACCATGTATGGACAGTGTTGATTACTCTTTCTGATAGTATAACTGATATAACCATAACATACATACTATACAATTTTGTGCTCTCACGAGTAAACAGTGATGTTTACGAAAAAATGTTCAATATTTTATAAAGAACATTTTTTACATTTAAATTTTTGTTCTATCTCTAACGGTTTACAAGATAGGTCCTAGGCAGCAAAGACCCAAATGACCTTATGAATCAAAAATTATTTGTTTCGGAATTTTATGAAACTCAGTTTATAAGGTAATTTTGAGTCAAGAAATTCAAAAATCGAGTTTATTTGGCGATTGGCCGAGTAATTTTCGAAAAAAACGATATTTCGAATTGATTTCCGGTGTTATCTCGAGAATTATTCGCCCAATCGTTAAATGAAACCGATTTTTGTATTTTTTGGGTCAAAATTACCTTATATACAGAGTTTTATCGAAATTGGAGACGATAAATTTGTATCGATTTTTTGCAATTTTTTCAAGGGGTACCCCTTAGAAAAATTCGAAAAAATGGTAAAAAATTATTTGTTTCGGAATTTGATGAAACTCAGTTTATAAGGTAATTTTGAGTCAAGAAATTCAAAAATCGAGTTTATTTGGCGATTGGCCGAGTAATTTTCGAAAAAAACGATATTTCGAATCGATTTCCGGTATTAGCTCGAGAATTATTCGCCCAATCGTTAAATGAAACCGATTTTTGTATTTTTTGGGTCAAAATTACCTTATATACAGAGTTTTATCGAAATTGGAGACGATAAATTTGTATCGATTTTTTGCAATTTTTTCAAGGGGTACCCCTTAGAAAAATTCGAAAAAATGGTAAAAAATTATTTGTTTCGGAATTTTATGAAACTCAGTTTATAAGGTAATTTTGAGTCAAGAAATTCAAAAATCGAGTTTATTTGGCGATTGGCCGAGTAATTTTCGAAAAAAACGATATTTCGAATCGATTTCCGGTATTAGCTCGAGAATTATTCGCCCAATCGTTAAATGAAACCGATTTTTGTATTTTTTGGGTCAAAATTACCTTATATACAGAGTTTTATCGAAATTGGAGACGATAAATTTGTATCGATTTTTTGCAATTTTTTCAAGGGGTACCCCTTAGAAAAATTCGAAAAAATGATAAAAAATTATTTGTTTCGGAATTTGATGAAACTCAGTTTATAAGGTAATTTTGAGTCAAGAAATTCAAAAATCGAGTTTATTTGGCGATTGGCCGAGTAATTTTCGAAAAAAACGATATTTCGAATCGATTTCCGGTATTATCTCGAGAATTATTCGCCCAATCGTTAAATTTAACCGATTTTTGTATTTTTTGGGTCAAAATTACCTTATATACAGAGTTTTATCGAAATTGGAGACGATAAATTTGTATGGATTTTTTGCAATTTTTTCAAGGGGTCCCTTAGAAAAATTCGAAAAAATGGTAAAAAATTATTTGTTTCGGAATTTGTCTCAACTCAGTTTATAAGGTAATTTTGAGTCAAGAAATTCAAAAATCGAGTTTATTTGGCGATTGGCCGAGTAATTTTCGAAAAAAACGATATTTCGGATCGATTTCCGGTATTATCTCGAGAGTTATTCGCCCAATCGTTAAATGAAACCGATTTTTGTATTTTTTGTGTCAAAATTACCTTATATAAAGAGTTTTATCGAAATTGGAGACGATAAATTTGTATCGATTTTTTGCAATTTTTTCTAGGGGTACCCCTTAGAAAAATTCGAAAAAATCGTAAAAAATTAATTGGCCGAGTAATTTTCGAAAAAAAACGATATTTCGGATCGATTTATCTATACCAAAATTTTTTTCGTAGCATCAATATTTTTAAGCGTTACAAACTTGGGACTAAACTTAATATACTATGTATATTTCATATATACATGGTATAAAAATGAAATCATGTAGAAGGAGTAAAATTCAATAAACTGTGACTGTGATTTTAAATTTACAATGTCTGTTCAATAAAGCTTCAATTTATCCTGAAAAAAGACTAGGTGTTTTCTATTTTCATTACTTTCTTTCACTTGTTTCGACAAAATTTTCTTTGAGGATGAATGCGTTCTTTATCTTACATTTGGGGTTTTGCTTGGGCTTCACTTCAGTTCAGTTGTTATCTTCACTTGTTTTTAATAAATTTCCAAAATTTGTATAGCTATTTACTAATGTGTATCATTTCTGTGTGGCAGTGTATGTGTTTTGGACATACATATACCACGTGCGATGAAAATATAGCGATTATTGATTTTATCTAATTCGTTTTTCTTTTCTATTTCAGGTAAGCTTCCTTGAATCATAATCAGCGTTACTGTTTTACCTAGTAAAGGAGTATAAAGGTTTGGAAAAATAAGGTTCATTTTTCATTGACTCAAAAAAGTACCCAAGCAACAATCCTGGTGACGATTTTCCCCGTATTTGTCTCTTAATGTTAAATTAAATTATATAATGCGCAACGCACAATCTCAATCAACCGAATAGTTCATGCCCGAATAGGCATAAGTACACTATTCCACCTTGTTTACGCCGAGAACAAGATACCTCCCCAGTTAGTTAAAAAGTAAATAAAATTTTAAAAAAATAAAATTGCAATATAAAAAACCTCCTTTTTTTTATCTTCCCAGAGTCAAGGCATTTCATTTGTGTATATTTTCGTACAAACTTTCATTTTCTACTTCACCCATTTAGATGTGGATGAATTAAAAATAATCCTTTCTTAAATGAGACCTACAGTATACAATCGAAAATTTTAGCTTTCATCATTAGCGATTCAGGCTCGGCGTTGATTTATCATTCGGGACCCTGCCTTTTCCCTGCGGCTAATTTGCTATAATTACATTTGTCCAACAGTCAAATTTAACTGTTATTGAAAAGTGAATATAAAAATGAGTACAGTACATATTAGTTAAATTTGGAGTTATTTTGCCATTTATGACAAAATTTTAATGATTTTTTTTGTTAAAATCATTCGCATCGTTTTTTTCGCATTTGTTTTTGTACGGGTTCCTTAAGAAACTTCGTTCCTAACGGGGATCTCATGACCGTAAGCTTGTTTTTTTCATATCTTGTTTCGATTATACTAAAGAGAGAATTCGCTTAATTTACTACGCTCCTGTTTGACCATTTTTAAGTGTAAAGTAAGTAAGCTTTTCTTTCGTTGTTACATAAATATATGAAAAGTGGTCTGGCGTTTACACTGACAAAACATTAATACGACCAGCATTCGGATTGGATTTCAAGTAGGTATCTATATAAACGTTTATATAGAATTATACACAAAATGGCTTTTTTATTTTTAATATATTATATTATCAATTAATTGGCGTCTATTTTAGATTAGTATGATTATAATAAACATTAAAAAAAAAAAAAAAAACACAAGAGCCCTTATGTAATTTAGGAACTAATACAGCATTGGTATGTGTATTTATCTACCTGACGAAAAAAAAAAAGTTAGCATTTTTAAATGCTTTTTCCTTTTATAAAATTCAGCAAACTGTATTTTACTCTATTCAATTCGTATTATAGAATTTTTATTCATAATAATTTTAACTGGAGTTTTTACTAAATTTTTTTTTGTTCATTTTCTATTGGACGATTAGCTGAATGCGTTTTTTTTTTTTTGTAATGTATACTCATCCTTATGCACAATGTTTCAAAACTGTGCTTTTATTGATGTTAGTTTTGAAAACGTCTATTTGTAAAGCTCTATTCAACAGCATTGAATTTTTTAATTAATTCGTTTTGAATCTTTAGACTCACCCTTTGTGGGTTATATTCTTTAAGATTACTTACAAGTCATTTGCATTATAAAACTGGAAAAGTTACTTTTTTATTGATTTAAAAACATTTTTCGGAAAGGGTCAAAAGACTATACAGTTAAGTGTTTCTCCTTTGAAGCACAAGCAAAATAGTAGTATTTTCCTCATTAAATGAAATTGTTTTAAACCGCATCATAGCATTTAAAAATTTGGATAATTTAAAGGGAAGAACAATCTTGGTTGACCAATTTGTTACAAATATAAGCCAGTGTTTACATAGAATCCACAAAATAACCTTCGGTAATGATAATCAGATTTTGAAATGTTTCCAGGAATCTGGGTAAAACAAATTTATTTTCTAACAACGAGTTTAAGTATCATTGTTATTTTGCATAACAAGTGGTGAAAATAGCGTTTACCGTATGAACGCTGTAAGGGCTATAACCTACAACACACACACATTATTTATGAAAATTTTATTAATTATAAAATGAGAATACAATCATTATTAAGGCCGTTCAAACAACAAAGTGTTGAACGTACACTATATCGATCATTTTGACAGGACGATCATTGAGGTTGCTAAAACGTATATTTCAAATATTTTTATACAATAAGACAAATGGTTCTCAATGGTTCTTAAATTTCTTTGTGGAAAAACGATCGTTCTCCACATTTCATTTTCCAACATAAATTTCTAGCGTCTTATTAGTTTTTTTTTAATTGAAAAACTCTAACTGTATATAGAAATGATACGTGGCCATTGTGGTCGGGTATAACTTATCCGCATGATCTTCATAGACGTGAGACGTGCAAACTCCACCGTAGTTGCCCCGTGGACACTTAATATAATGGTTAACTCGTTCGTAAAACTGTGAAATGTTGTAAATATGTAAATGTTACGTGGCCATGGTGGCCGGGTATAATTTAACCTCACGACCTTCACAGAAATGCAAACTCCACCGTAGCCGCATAGACACTAAATAAAATAGCTAATACGCTCAAAGAGAACACTAGCTGTAGCTAATTTGAGCAGCAAATAACGCGCGTATTTTGTTATTAAACCATCGATTATTAGGTACCTGGCAACAGTTTAAGGCAGTGAATAAAAAACTACACGTATGAAAAGATCTTGAAAATCATATATGTAACACAGAGGGCTAAAAAATTCAATTTAACTATCAAATACAATTTTGTACAGCGCATTCATATCACCCAATACAATGTGATATAAAAATGGGGTAAAAAATGAATAAAATGTGGATAAAATTAAAAATAAAATTTGATGGAACTTCCTTATTACTTCTATACACAAAATACCAGAATTTAATTTTTAGCAGTAATTCATTACGATTTCTAAAAAATAAGTAAACAAATAAAACTAATCTTAAATTTTACTGCTTTTTAAAGAGTTTTTGAAGAGTTGCTGGCAAGCTTACCGTATTTTATTAAGAAAATATACTTTTTCGAACTTTCATATGCATTTACAAATAACGCCGAACAAGGAGTGTATTTCGACGTATTTGGACCCGCTGAATCCGAATTTTCAACTTGCTCATCGCTCAGAGTGTGATGAAATTAGTTATAAACAAATTAATTGTTTATCATATATAAGCCATAGTTACCAAACAATTGGAAATTTTATGAAACAATTCTATACCATTTTATTCTACATCAAAAAATAGAATATTTCTCTTTTTCTTCGTCTTGATACGACCAATAGAATCGGATATATGGTTAAATTTTTGAAAAGTCCGTGGATTGGCCAATAAAAAATATTTTGGTACTTTAAAGAACTCATTTGAAAGGTAAGAATCTATATTTATGATTTTCGGACCCGCTATTAGTTTATAAGTCGAAACCGAGCCCTAAGCGAAAGAAAACTCTACGTAAATTATAATTAAATATAATTTCAAATTTGTTCTAGTTTAAGAATCTTTCTTTTCAAATAGCCCTTTTGAAAATTAAGTTTTTGCAACCGAACGCGAATATATTATGGAATTTTGCGTAAAACCGTGTAACTTGAACAAATACACAAAATTTGAAGAGGTGTATCACCGAAAGTGTCTGCTCTATAATCTTATAAAATAAATAATACAATTTTTGATGAAAAACCAGTCATTCCAGGTCAAATTCGGCAAAAAATGAAATAAGGTCAAAACGATCCAGTCGTTTGCAGAGATCGAAAACTTGGACTTTGAAAACGTTTACAATGAGAACCTGGAAGTACAAAAATATCATTTATTGGCCAATCTACGGCCGTTCAAACCAAGCGCTGCGCGTCACCCTTATGCAATATCATTTTTGTTTAAATTTTAACCATATATTTCGGATCTACTAGTCGTATCAAGACGATTAAAAAAAAAAGAAATATTTTCAATTTTAAATACTTTAGGAACTATGGTCGTATACTTGCTCTCTGAGCTATGAGCAAGTGAAAATTCGGATTCAGCGAGTTAAAATAGGTCGAAATACACTCTTTGTTCGGTGGGACCTGTAAATGCATATACAAGCCTCTTAATGAGCAAGGATAGCTCATTATTCCAAACAAAAATATTTAAGTTGGTAACCTTAAAAACAACTTTACAAAATAAAAGTGAATGAATGTAACTTTTTTCCTCCTCTTGTATATAGTAGGTTCAGATCTCACAATTATGAGATTACTGGAGTGGTTAAATACACCAAATTCTTCGTATGATAGTTTCTTTGAATAATGCAATCCATGATTCCTTGGTCTTAAATTTCGAGCAATGACATAAACATCTCAATTCTTCAATATTTCTTCTTCAAATCTCTTTGCATCGATAAGATCCTTTAGCAATTTGATCAGTGGAAGCTTTGCATTGAACTTCCTTCTGCAAATTTTGTCCACCTCTATGTTTCCCTTAACATCCCTATATCTGGCAGCTCGATGTAGACAGACTTTATCACGTATCTAGGATAGCGCCTTTCTGGTCATCTGACTAAATTATGCCACCCTTTGACGAGCTGTTATTGTTTCCGATAACGCTGGATGCCTCTTATATTGTGCTGTAGTATACTGCAACCATTATTTCGGGTAAACAAGTGCCAGCTGCTGTATATAGAGGTAAACATTTTTAGAAACCCAGATAGTATAACGATGAATTAGTCTCGTACTTTGCAGTTAAATGGTATATACCTAACACATTGTAGTCATAATACCTGTGTATGATATACAACAAATCTATTCATATTTTCAAGTACTTGTAATAACATAGGAAAGGGATTACGATAAATGGGATACTCCTATAAACTCATTCCTACAAAGTATATCAAAAAATATTTATTTGTAATCCTTATTTATTTTTGATTAAAATCTTCCATTCGTTAAGTAAACTTTCAAGATTATGTAAAGTTTGTTCATCAATTACAATTTTATGCCTTTGCCTAAAATGAAAACTACACATCTTTCAAAATTGGACAGTATATATTTTGTTACATTTATATACTAGTATGGACTAATCACGAGAAAATATCCTACGATCAAGACTTAGCTTGTCGTGAAATGGAAAGAAATCTCGATTCGAAGCTTTAAGGCCTGAGAAAGTAGCAATTGTATAGACATGATTTTCCAGTCTTGAGATTTGGTCTTTCTTGAGATATTAATCTCCCATTCACATTTCATTATGTCTGAATTATTTTGAGGAGAGGTTTTTGGAATGACACAAATATTGATTTAAATTCAAATAACCTACTTATTCACATACCTAAGCATCAGAAGTCAAGAACATAATTTTTACGCAATCGTTACCAAAGTCTATAGTACCCAGAAAGATTTTTGTCCAAATTGTGCTGCTTTCAACTTCAAAGCTCAAAGTTTTTAAACCGGTTTTTTATTGCTAATTCTAACCAGTCCAAACCTTCTTAAATATCAGTAAAGAAATCTTTCGGAGTTTGTTTGTCTACTATATCATATGTATGCATTTTTGCGACACACTAAAGGCTAAACATGTGGGCGGACTTTGATGATTCTTACATCAATCGATTTTTCTTAATCTTTCGAGTGTCACTAAAGGCATAACAAATGAAAATTCAATATGACGACAACAAGACACCATAATGTACAAAAGCAAAATATTAATATCGACGAACTACTCCTAGTGAGGTATCGTTGAATCGATATTAAATGTAGATAAATTGATTGATCTAGAGCGTCACAAAATTGAATAGGTATTTGAAAATCCCTACTAAGAAGTGTAAAAAAATAAATAAATTTAACGAAATAAAAATGAAAAAGAAAAAGCAAGTTCAGTAGATTCCACAGTGACTTTAACAGTCGAGGCCCATTAAAATCTGGACTGTTTCAAATTTTCCCCAATAATGGAACCCGACTGTTAAGTCACTTTCAAAACTACTGTAGTTTTTTTTATTCCATTTTTCTTTACCGCAGTCAGGTTTTTTGATTTTTTAAATTCATTTTTTTTTAGTTTAAATTTAAATACTTTACGCATCTATAAATTTATAATGGGAGAGTCAAGTCAGCCAGCAAAAAATTTTCTGAATTTCCTAAAGTAGAAAATTGTTCAAATTCAGATTGTATATTGCATATACGTTACAGCTATGTCAGTCAGTCAATTAAATGCTAGAACAAAGCTTGAATGTGAGAACAGAGGTGGTCAGTCATCCTTAATGTATGTACAATAAATAAATAAGATGCAATTAATTTTAATTTATTCAAATTGAAAATTTTTTAGAGGTGCGTAATTATATATTAATAAATAAAATGGTTAGCGAACTATTTAGTGGAACCATTCCCATTAGTCAGTGAAAAAAAAATTTTTTAAGTTAGTTTTCTGCTGTATTTATTATGTAAGTACATAGTTTATTTTTACCATAATAGTAGTTGTTGCTTAATCATTACTGCCAAACGCTTTCAGTGGATACGATTTCAATCCACCATTTATTTACGAAATTTAATAACGGAATATAAAATTAAAAAATGCATTTCTTATCTAGTATTTGAATTTTTTGTTGGGTCAGTGATGAATTAGCGCCATTCTTGGAAGACCGTGATAAATATATGAGATACAATAAATTTAATAAATTCATTGAATTTTATTAAATGTATTGTATCTTGTTTATAAGATACAAAAAATTTAATAAATTTATTGTGTCTTATACATTTATTGTAAATACATGAAGGCTGACTGGCCAGCTCTGTGCTAACATTTAACTGACTGACTGACATAAATGTTACTTATTTGCAATATACAATCTAAATAACAATTTTGGCCTTAGTAAATTCATTTAAATGCCACGAAAATCTTAAGCGATTTGGTAGCATATATGTGACAGCTATATGCTACCGTTCGTTGACTGACTGATCACCTTTAGCCAATACAGGTAACTTTTTTAGCCTGGCTCTTAATTCATTACATAACGCAAAAACTTTTGAATTTGGCAAAATGGCTATTATTTACTGGGATGATTGCCACTTAACCTTAATTTCTTAATTTAAACCTTAATTTCTTTTAGAAGAACAAATTAACATCCGTTATACTTGAGAGTGATCCCTTGCAACGATCATATGTTTCAGATGAGTCTATCAAAATACTCCTTTGGGCATTTTCTCGAAAGTTTTTGAGCTACTATTATAGGAACCACTCTGTGTAATAGCTTCTACCTACATATATGTACACCATGGATATTTTGCAAGGACTATTATATATAATGAATACGAAAATAAAATTTCAAGTAGGTTATTTTACTTATTAGTCCCATTATTATTGATATGAGTTATTATTGTTCAACTTTTTTATTTATTTTTTTTTATTCAACTTTCTACCGTAAAACATATTTATCCTTCATTTCTATAAAAAGACTTATTAAAATTTTTCGTCCATTGTAAATATTAAAAATAAAATTTAAGTGCAATCGAATTACAACAGCGGTCATACAGAAAATTTTGTGAATAAAAATAAATAAGTATTACTATGGAATTTTTTTTAACTATCAATTATCCATAACAAAGAATATCTAGAAATTTGTTGTAGGTTATAATATTTGAATTAAATAATTTTAGGGAAAGTTTACAAATATGGATTCTTCAAGTTGATTGAAAACTCAAAAAGAAATTGTGCGACGTAATAGTGTTTAAGAATTCATAAAATCAAACCTACATTTGTTAAAACCGATCATAATCATCAATTAATTACTATAGTATATAAAGAGACTCGAAAATAAGTTTTACTTAAAAAAAATATCTGAAGTTAAAAATATAATATCTGAGTCTAAAACAGAGTTTTCATATTTGTGGTTATAGGGGAAGGTACAATACAGGGGTGACTTGATTATCTACCGAATCAGAACAAAATCAACTTCGTAGGTCAATAAGGTCAATAACAATGGCCGATGAAAAGGCAAATGTCACAGGTACTTTTCGTTTATTGATAAGTACTGAATAACTGGCTGTTTTTTCGTTCATTTAAACTTCAAGCCTATTGATAGGTATGAAACCTATTACAGACACTAAAAAATAGGCCAATAAGGCCAATGACAATGGCCGGTCAAAGGTCAAATATGAGAGGTTGTGTTAGTTTATTGTATACTCCTCTTACGCCCATATTCATATAAAATATATTCTCCTCTTACACCCTAAATCGCTCCTTATCAAAGGAAGACTAATTTGTTCACCAAATCCCTGACTTGCGGAAAAAAAATTATGTAGAAAAGTCCAGCCAGCGTACTTACAAACACTAGACTCCCTAATATACGGGTGGCTTTTTTAAGTTGACGTATGCTTGAAGCTCGAAAAATAAATTTTATCGATAAAAATGCTTCAAGCGAAAAATATTGGGTGTGCAGACACGTATCTTACGCAGACATTAAACTTGACCTAGGTTTTCAAGGTCAATAAAATGCTAACTCGACTCCATAACTAGTAATCGATAAATGAACACTTTAATAACACAAACTGTACCTATAGTTTAGACAAAAACTGGCTAAAAAGTTTTTCCCAACTTTTTTTTATCAAAATGGTTATTTTGTATAATTATTTCTGTGAAATCTAGGCCCTCTTGGCAAAAATTTTCCAAAAAATTCAATAAAAGGAGTCTGTTTTTCTATCTAAAGGAGTATGTTTTTCTAATATATTCAAATTGATGAACAAACTGTCTAAAAAATTATGTCTAAAATTTCTGTTTAAACTGTTGGGTTTACAAAAAAATGTTTCAAACAAGAAATAATTGCGTATTTATAAAGAACAACTTTCTCATTTAAAGTTCATTTAATGTTTGTCAGTTATGAATCAGAGTGAGGGTTTAATTGAACCTGAAAACTTATATAGAATTCGATGTCAGTATAAGATGTGTGTTTTCGAAACTAACATTTTCATTTGAAGCGTTTTCCTCGATTAAATTTATTTATCGAGTTTCGAGCGTGCATATTCATAAATATTATTCACGGAAATTTAGCTAGGTAAGTGTACAAGATCTCTTAGTTTTCGAACTAGTCGTGTACAAAGAGCATAGGATAGAGGAGAAGCAGCCCATATGAGCTAATGTAAAATCGTAGTATACGAGTTTCAGCGCCTCTACCGAGTCAGGCTTTCAAACTTAATAGTTAATAGTCACCCCCGCAAAGTAGTTAAACTTAATAGCCATACCCGCAAAGGCCGACAAACTTAATAGTTGATCGCCTCAGACTCCAGATGTCACTTATAATTATACTTCTGCTTCTTGTCTATCCTATAGTCTTTGGTCGTGTACTTGTGATACCAGTTTAGGTCCCACATTACAACAGAAAGAAACATCCCTGTTACTCAACATAGACAATGATTTCTGTTACATATTTGCTGGCAACATTTACCCCAATCTTTTGTAAGTGAACATACAAATAAGTCGATTTCTTATATTTTAATATACATAAATTTTTATGATCAAATTGTTTGTTAGCATTGTTCTTTCGTAATTAAGAGGTACTTTTTCAATAGTAATAAAGGTTATAAAAAAACGAGAAAAATAATTATATCGATATTAGTAGCAGAGTGAACCTTCAATAATTACTATAATGTGAATGCTATAGGTATGTATGAATTGGCTTTTTGATTGTTTAAACATCTTAATAATACGAACACAAGATCAAATAGAAAATGGGGAAATTGCTATTAATGCAAAATTTATATGAATGCGTAAGTATTTTATTTTATATATTAATCAGAGGGAATGAGATACCTAGTAATTCTTAATTTATAGTAGGTACAATATATTTCTTATAAAAAGTACTAGCTGTGAACTACCCGCTTTGCTGGGCAACATCCCCACTTGCACCCCTCCCTCCACATTTCCTTGCGTAGGATAACAGTTTTGTAATGTACACGTCATGCTCTTTTATATGATACCCCACTTAGGTATATTTGTAAATATTCGATAATTCCTTCCCACTTTCTCGCTACACCTTTCTACCCTCCGAAAGTAGATAAAAACAATAGATCTTTGAAGCTTGTTGTATATCGTGTCAATATTTGAGCTTAATCGATGCACAACTTTTTTAGTTTTTTAAGCATATCCCTTTCATCCCCTTACTCTACTATAATATGTATGTATTATACATAAAAACCTCCCTCTTGAATCACTCTATCTATTAAAAAAAACCGCATCAAAATCCGTTGCGTAGTTTCAAAGATTTAAGCTTACATAGGGACATAGGGACATAGGGACAGAAAAAGCGACTTTGTTTTATAATATGTAGTGATAGTGATACCGATCACGGCTTTCCAAAGCCGACAATTAAATATTTTACGTCAGTCAAATTCTTCATTTTAATCGTAAAACGAAATCTAAAGCTGTTACTTTGGTATGTTTTTTGGACCCCTTATGAAACTACATTTTGCAAGCAAAAAAGGTTTTGTTCCAAATTTTTGAACTTTGTTCAGTTTTTTATGTATTACGCAGGTGACATAACTTTTTTTGATTGCAAAACGTATTTGATACTTGATACGAGGTACAATTAAAGTACCAAAAAAGTAGCTTTAAATCACCATTTGTACTACTTTTCGAAAATTTTTCGAAGTATTTTAGAGAAAACTTTTTTTTCGGTTTTTTCAATTTTTTTTTTCATAAGGCTCATTATACTGACGGGAGTTGTTCCACAATATGGTTGGCTGATAGTTAATATACAATCAAATACCTTTAACAAAATTTGCACGTAGCCTGGGTGGAACACTAATATAGATAACTAGCTGGGAACTACCCGCTTTGCTGGGCAACATCCCCACTTGCACCCCTCCCTCCACATTTCCTTGCGTTGGATAACAGTTTTGTAATGTACACGTCATGCTCTTTTATTTGATACCCCACTTAGGTATATTTGTAAATATTCGATATTTCTTTCCCACTTTCTCGCTACACCTTTCTACCCTCCGAAGGTTAAAAAAATTTCTAAATGTAATTTAAAACATTCTGACCAAGTTTTGAACTATTAAAAGCCATAATTGAAAAATATGAATTTTTTATTCATGAACACCCCCGCAACCCCCCTTGTGGGTGGAATTTCGTAAAATCCGTTCTTAGCTGACCTCTACTTGGCAAAAGGAATTATCCTGCCAAATTTCAAGTCTCTAGGTCTTATAGTTCCAGAGATATCGTGATGAGTGACTATCTATATCTATAGAAAGTCTCCTATATATTTATAGAAGATGAAGCAGAAAATCATATGTCCGTAATTAACCTCCTATCTTCAGACTTATCAATTTTTTTTAAAGTACAAGGAATCATAAAAATTTTATTATTTCGTTGAAGGATCTTGGCTGGATCACACGGTTAAAAATTCAAGGAAAGATAAAAAGTTTATAACTTTTGTAGAGTATAACAATATATCACAAGGATGGAAATGTTTATTTATTTAATTTACGGGTCAAGGATTTCAATTTCATAATAGTTGAACAAATGGAAAGACAAACAAAGAACACAGGTTTTCGATTTTGTCATTTAACAACGGAACTCTTGACGCTGTTTGTTTGAAATTCGAAACACTATAACGATTACTCTCCGTCCTCCGAATTTCAAAACAGCTAGAGTTTTGGAAAACATTTCCTTTAATAGAAAGTTTTTTTAACAAATATGATTCAAGTATAGGTACGCTATTTAATCACCTCAAAATCGAATAGCTGTTGGTTTTACTTTGAACTTAAATAAAATGCTCACCCTGTTAGAGTACACAGGGTTTATACATATATTGCATTATTCTTATTCTATTTTTCATAATGAAAATCTCCACTTTCCTTTTCGTTCCTACTTTAGCATATTACTTTCACCAATTAATTGCTATTTTCATTTTTTATCAAATATTTACATTATTTTTCTCTTTTTCGTTAAGAGTAAATAATATATTTGCTGAATTAGGAAAAGAAAAAGAGTACCAACTTTGTATCATTTTAACCTCCTTTATCAGCGAATAAAAAATATATGCTAAAAAGTTATATTAAAAAGAAGTTTGTCGATGTCGATGATGTTTGTATGTTTAATGTATACAACATCAAGTCAATTAAGTGTTTTACCCCTATGAAAATTAGTCCAAACATAGATTTTTTTTGAAATATACTATACATCAAGATGTGATTTTAATAATTAATGCGAATATTTTTTTGTAAATTCAAATAAAAAACCAAGTGAAAACAAACAATTGACTGAGTTAATTGTTGAAATACCATGCATAGTCAGTGTTGATTTCTTTATCACATAAAACATACAAACATGTGACATACATAACTGGTAATCAAGTATAGTACATATTATAAAATTTCCGCCTAACTGGCGCCCTCACGGGTAAACAGTGATGTTTACGAAAAAATGTTTCAAACAAAAGTTGTTTAATTTTTGATAAGGAGCATTTTTTACATTTAAACTTTTGTTCTATCTCTAACGGTTTACAAGATGGGTTCTACGGACCCAAGACCCAATTGACCTATGATGCTCATTTACGAACTTGACCTCACTTTTTACGTCCTGAGTACGCTGTAAAAATTTCAGCTCGATATCTTTTTTCGTTTTTGAGTTATCGTGTCCACAGACGGACGGACGGACAACCTAATTTTTTTCCTAGCATCATTATTTTTAAGCGTTACAAACTTGGGACTAAACTTAAAATACTATGTATATTTCATATATGCATGGTATAAAAATGACTTCTGTCAGTTAAAAGGTTTATCTGAGTTCATTATCTGAATGCGTTTTTGTATATTAGTCAAATTTTGTACTTGAAAAATAAATTATTTTTCCAAAAAAAAAAAAATATAAATATATGGCAATAAGCTTTAATAAGTTAACGCTTTAAAAAAACCAAATTCTTGATTTTAAGTAAAACACATTATTTGAAATAATCCTTTAATTGCAGTAAAAAGTAGAAAAGTTTGTACAATGTTTGTGTGACTATTAGGCTGTGCAAAAACTATTACATTAGAAGACCACTCGCATTATTTATTGAATTTAGTTTCATAAAAACATTAAATTTCATAAAAAATTTAGTTTCATAAAAACAATTCGAAAACTTATATAGTGAAAACAAGAAATTGACCGAGCTAATTGTTGAAATACCATGTATAGACAGTGTTGAGACGCAATCGTTTGTTTATATACGTCACGAAGGTAAAGAAAGATATCCATTCTTAGATAGCCACACACACATAACCGATATTCCCATATATTACATACTATAAAATTTGCACCTAATTTGCGCCCTCGCGGGTAAGCAGTGATGTTTATGAAAAAACGTTTCAAACAAAAGTTGTTTATGATTGTATAAGAAACATTTTTTAACCGCTAACTTTCGTTCTATCTCTAAGGGCTTACAAGATGGATTCCTAGGATCCAAGACCCAATTGACTTGCTCATTTAAGAACTCGACCTCAATTTTTACGTTCTGAGCACACTATAATTTTAGCTTGATATCTTTTTTCGTTTTTGAGTTATCGTCTTACGGCAACCGAAAATGGGTTAATTAGGTGATTATATGAACACCTGAAGCAAAAATTTTTTTGTAGCATCAATATTTTTAAGCGTTACAAACTTGGGACTAAACTAAGTATACCTTGATATATTTCATATATACATGGTATTATAATAGTGAAAGTTGGAGAATGTGTTTCTCTACGAGAATTTGATATATAAATTAAATAAACATTGTTTTTAATTTCAACTAATCTTGTTTATTCTTATATTGGTCTACACATCTTGTCTAGACCATCGTGAAGGTTAAAAAGAAAAACATACCAATTGAGAGATCATTCAGCGTAGTTAAGTTGACAAGGATAGAGCTATTAAGATTGTTAAACTATGTGGTGCTAGGATCATTTTGGTGAATCAATAGATGTTAGCATGCCCAAACAAGGAACATACTTGGTAAAGAGTTGTAAAGGTTTTGTATATTTATATTTTCAACAATGTGTAAATGAGATTTTCTGTATAATATCTTGTATCATTATACCATGTATATGAAATATACATAGTATATTAAGTTTAGTCCCAAGTTTGTAACGCTTAAAAATAATGATGCTAGGAAAAAAATTTTGGTATAGGTATTCATAGAATCACCTAATTAATCCATTTCCGGTTGTCCGTCCGTCCGTCCGTCCGTCTGTGGACACGATAACTCAAAAACGAAAAAAGATCTCGATCTGAAATTTTTACAGCGTACTCAGGACGTAAAAAGTGAGGTCAAGTTCGTATATGAGCATCATAGGTCAATTGGGTCTTGTGTCCGTAGGACCCATCTTGTAAACCGTTAGAGATAGAACAAAAGTTTAAATGTAAAAAATGTTGCTTATAAAAAAATAAAAAACTTTTGTTTGAAACATTTTTTTGTAAACATCACTGTTTACCCACGAGGGCGTTAATTAGGTGCAAATTTTATAGTATGTATTAATATAGGAATATCAAAGTGAATATCTTTTGTTATTTACGTGACGTCAAAAAAACAAACGATTGCGCATCAACACTTGCGCATTATATGAGAATATCAGTTAAATATGTCAGATATGTATGTATGTGAAATGTGACAGTTATCAACACTGCCTATACATGGTATTTCAACAATTAACTCAGTCAATTGTTTGTTTTCACTTGTTTTTGCATAAAATTACACTTTATGACTTTTTTGGTGAACTATAAAAATAAAACAAAATTGGAAACGTAATAAACAGCTACTCTAATATAATATACTATATCCGTTGAAACAGAGAGGCGAAATGATTTTATGCAATTTAACAACATTTAACCTCCATTTATGCTTATAAAAGATAACGCCTAACCAAATCTCATGTTAATCGATGAAATTACAACACAATCTTCATATTTTTTTTGTACAATATGGTTCAAATATTTTTTGTAATTCATCAACTTACTTTTAGCGAAAGCAGGAATTGAAGAGTTGTAAATATCGACACTTTATGTCAGGCGGTGTAAAGAGTCGAACCATTATAGTATGATTCTGAGAAGTGACATTCATGTTTAAAAATAGGCCTGCAAATAATTAAATCATAAAATGTTTTCAATAGGCCAATCAAAAAGAATCTCTAAAAAGCGTTTTGAGGAATTAAATGCATTTGGTCCTAATTGCGTGTAATCCGAGTTTGTCCAACCCCAAAGCCCCAAAGAGGTGTGCATAACTTTTGAGAGCAAAATAAATCCGAAATTTGAAAAAGGTTTGCATTTTTTTATAATTTACAAAAAAACTATGGATCAAGTTAAACAAAAGTTCAAGCTGAAGTAATTGTGCATATTTGTTTTTTTTCGACTTTCTAGCTTCAAAATTGACTAAGATATGCCCATTTTTAAATGGTGCATTTTTTGATCATTTAATGAGATGGAAAAGGATCCCTCTTGTAAGCCGTTAGAGAACAAAAGTTTAAATATAGAAGATATTCTTTTTATAAAAACAACTTTTGTTTGAAGAATTTTTTCTTAAACATATCTGTGTGCCCATTAAGCGCGAACTAGGGCAAGAATTTGGTGCCCATTTTCTCTAAAACTATAAAAGACAGGGAATGGCAAGTTTGCAGGTAGCTTTAGCTATTGATCTTGTGAAATATTCTCGGAAATAAAAGAAAAGTTAATCTTGTTGATTACATTTAGGTGGTGTTTATTTGTGATTATAATTGACTAATAACGAAATAAAATGGTTTAACATTGCATTTAACTTACATCAAACTAATAATTAATTGTTATTAATAATGTTCATATTAAAATAAATGCTATTTTGTTTCAAATATTGCAATAAATTATTATTTTATTAACATTTGTTATTTTATTTAAAAAACTTCATACACTTTATTTTATTTATTAGAAGACAAATAAATACAAAAAAATTTAAAAAAAAAAAGATAAACTGAATAGAAATAATTCAAATAGTACCAAATTCCCGCCATTTTTGTTTTTAAATAGTTCACTGTAAGTGCCTTACTCCAGGGGGCTTTTTGTACAACATTTCATGTACAGTAGAGTTGCCTAACTATTTATGTAATAAATTATAATCTGTGTTGTAGACTCGTTTCTGCTCCTCAATCCAACGCAAGCTATGATAACATTTATTTTTTCATTTTTCGGAGTAAAAACTGAAATTAATTTTCGCTTTGAGAATTAATAATATTAGAACAGTTTAAATTTTGTGTGATACGATGCAAATGTTGAAAAACATTAATTGAGTGAGTAACAAGATTGATTTTAACCACCTTGTTTTCTCTTTTTAAATCGTATTAAAATATCATATACTTGTGTAAGTAATAATTTTCTTATTTCATTATCAGCTATTTTGTTTTTCGTTTATATTTCTTCACTTTAAAAGTGAAAATATTTATTTATAAACAACAACAACAACAACAAAACAAAACAGTAAAACAACAATAAACACTCACTGTTTTAATTATAAAATATAAAGCATAGTATCTTAACGAATTTGATGTAAAAATATTGAAAAATTGAGCTTCTACTACACTACATGTAATCGAATTTTATGAACGGTTTAATGAATTTACGTAATTAAAAAATTATTGTTTTCTTATCAAAATATTAATTTGATGTTTTTTTTTTTTTTTTTTTTTTTTTTTTTTTTTTTAACTTCCCGCTAAGAAAATAGGGAAGTTATTGTTTTCACCCCGTTTTGCCAAAATCGAGTTTTCATCAGATCTCGACTTTTTAAGGTGTCAGGAAGCTTCCGCGAGGGTGTCTGTATGGCTGTTTGTATTTATGAGTGTGTGTGTGTGTGTGTGTGTGTGTGTGTGTGTGTATGTAAACCTCTCATAACTTTTGAACGGCTAGTCCGATTTGATCACGGTTGGTGCCCTTCGAAAGGGCTTGACCAAACTTAGATTTGAGGCCTATTTGGACCGATTCGAACCGATAGATTTCGAGAAATCTCAAAAAAAATGCAAAAAAAATTTTTTTTTTAAGTGGTTTTTTTTTTAATTACTTTTAAACGGCTGTATCGCTTTTTCTGTCCCTATGTCCCTATGTCCCTATGTACGCTTAAATCTTTGAAACTACGCAACGGATTTTGATGCGTTTTTAATAGATAGAGTGATTCAAGAGGAAGGTTTTTATGTATAATACATCCATATTATAGTAGAGTAAGGGGTTGAAATAGGGGTTGAAAGGGATATGCTTCAAAAACTAAAAAAGTTGTGCATCGATTAAGCTCAAATATTGACACAATATACAACCAGCTTCAAAAATCTATTGTTTTTATCTACTTTTAACATTCGGAGGGTAGAAAGGTGTAGCGAGAAAGTGGGAAGGAATTATCGAATATTTACAAATATACCTAAGTGGGGTATCAAATAAAAGAGCATGACGTGTATATTACAAAACTGATCCTTTAAGGTATTACACGCATGGTATTTGAAGTTCCTATACTAATATTATAGTAAAACACACTATTCGACAGAATTAAACGGGCGGATTAAGAATAGGGTTTATTATTAAATCCCAAGGTTTATGAATTTTTGACCATTTAAAACACGAGATAATTAATACCTCAGTTCCCAATTGAGACAATTTACGTCAAAATAAATATCTCAAAAACAAAAAGACGTGATGCTATTAGCGAATTTCCAAAGGAAATGGAGCTACTGCTTTTGAACTGATGATGGAATTTTGAAAAAATTACTTCCAATGTTCATCGATCCTACCTCATAGATGTCAAAAATGACCATTGTTAAAATTTATATACAGGATTTACGCTATACGGCACGAAAGACTAAAACGCTTGATTTTAACAACATTTTCTTTCAATAATAGATGAAGGGTTATTGGCTGTACATTTTAAAATTATTTGCGTAATATACAGAGTGGCCGAAAACGCAGAATTTATCAAAGTTGTATTTTTTAAATAGAACACTCTGTTTATTATTTTATTTTCGGGTTCTACGATCAAAATAAATGTATTTTTCATAATAGCCTACCTCACTTAAACTTTACGGTTGTCGAAATATTCTGCATTTTCTGAAATTATAGTAGCAATTTTAACGTTTCAAACCAAATGTTATATACGATTTTAAGAAAAAATGCTTAGCTAACTCAACTTCTGCGCTACGAATTTTCCCCCACAAAAACATTCCTTGCAACTCTCCAACTGTTTTTTCAATTCTATTGAGATAATTTTTTAATATCGTAAAAAATAGCTGGGAGTACAGTGAGTTAGTTTTACATGCTTTGACCTTCGGAATCGCCAAGTTTGCAGCTGATTTTCTCCCGATCAAACCAACCAAAAATTCTGCAACTTCGAGATCTCACAGCTAACATTATTCTTATTCTGTGAAAAAAAAAATAGACTAAATCTGTTGAAAGTGCTTTCATGTGGAAATTTCTTAAGTGTTTTTTTTTTTTTTACTAGATAATGGAAACTTAAACTGTTTCTAAAAAAGGCTGTTTACAATTTTTAAAACATTGATGATTAATATTTTGAGATAAAATTAATTTCTTTAATTCTGGCTTATTATTTATAATAAGTGTAAGCGTGTTCTATCAGGTATTCGAAGAAGTTAGGCATACAAATTATATTACTTTTGAATAAAAATATGTCTTGCATGCTTTAAAAATCATATATGTTAACATAGAACGAAACTAACTATACACATAATAAATGTGGAAGAGAACAAATTATTTAATATACAAGTATAACTTTATATTTTTATGGCAAAATTAATTTAACGTATATACAGAGTGTCTAGATAAGTTGGCTACATATGATAAACTTTTTATACCATGTATATATGAAATATACATAGTATATTAAGTTTAGTCCAAGTTTGTAACGCTTAAAAATAATGATGCTAGGAAAAAAATTTTGTCATAGGTGTTCATAAAATCACCTTATTAGTCCATTTCCGGTTGTCCGTCCGTCCGTCCGTCTGTGGATACGATAACTCAAAAACGAAAAAAGATATCGAGCTGAAATTTTTACAGCCTACTCAGGACGTAAAAAGTGAGGTCAAGTTCGTAAATAAGCATCATAGGTCAATTGGGTCTTGTAAACCGTTAGAGATAGAACAAAAGTTTAAATGTAAAAAATGTTCATTATCAAAAATTAAACAACTTTTGTTTGAAACATTTTTTCGTAAACATCACTGTTTACCTGTGAGGACGCCAATTAGGCGGAAATTTTATAATATGTACTTGTTTATACTTGATTATCAGTTATGTATGTGTCACATGTTTGTATGTGTAATGTGATAAAGAAATCAACACTGACTATGCATGGTATTTCAACAATTAACTGAGCCAATTGTTTGTTTTCACTTGTTTATTATAAGGTTTACGAAAAATTTAGTATTTATAAAAAGCTCTGATTTCAAAAACATTATCATTCAGTTATTCACTTTTGACATCGAATTTACAGGGTGTCCCACAAATTGAGGAAGTTCGACAGGTTGTTAGGAGTTGTAGAACATTTAGAACAGATAATAAGGAAAGCAGTTTAAGAAATAATTCAAGAGATATGTAGGAGTGTATTTAAATAATTTTGTAAAAGAGCAATTACATGTGTGAAACGCGAAAGTTGATGTGTTGAGGCAAAAACGCACTGAAGATTGTTTTTACTTACGTCAACAATAATAATTGTAACGAAATGTATGAAAAATAAATTTTCTGTATTAATTAATTGGTAATAAATGTTTCAAATTAGCAAATAAACATTTCAAGTACAATGAATGATTAATTTTGATAACAGAAAACGTGTCTTATAAACAGGATTTGCAAAATTAAAATTAAAATTTAAGTGGTCAAAAATTCTCTTCGTTAAAAATTCCTAAACAGTTATTTTTTGTCTCAACGTATCCACTTTCGTGTTCCATACATGTAATTATTCTTTTAACAAAATTGTTTAAATACACTCCCACAAATCTCGGGAGTGATTTTTTGAACCTTTTCCCTTATTATCTGTTCAAAATGGTCTACATTTCTAAAGGCCCATTAACATTCCTATCGAACTTTCTCAATTTGTACACCCTGTATATTTGATGTCAAAGGTGAATTGCTGTGTGTGAATATTTTTAAAAGCAGAGCTTTTTATAAGGAATACATCCTTAACCTTATAATAAACAAGCGAAAACAAACAATTGACTGAGTTAGTTGTTGAAATACCATGCATAGTCAGTGTTGATTTCTTTATCACATTACACATACAAACATGTGACACATACATAACTGATAATCAAGTATAGTACATATTATAAAATTTCCGCCTTATTGGCGCCCTCACAGGTAAACTGTGACGATTACGAAAAAATGTTTCAAACAAAAGTTGTTTAATTTTTGATAAGGAACATTTACATTTAAACTTTTGTTCTATCTCTAACGGTTTACAAGATGGGTCTTACGGACCCAAGACCCAATTGACCTATGATGCTCATTTACGAACTTGACCTCATTTTTTACGTCCTGAGTACGCTGTAAAAATTTCAGCTCGATATCTTTTTTCGTTTTTGAGTTATCGTGTCCACAGACGGACGGACGGACGGACAGCCGGAAATGGACTAATTAGGTGATTTTATGAACACCTATGGGACTTAACTTAATATACTATGTATATTTCATATATACATGGTATAAAAGTTTTCCGTATGTAGCCACCTTAGCTAGATACCCTGTATATAAAGAAAAACTTATGTTGTGTTTATTACTAAAAACAAGGCTTACAAATAAGAATAAGACTTGTAATAGTGTTCGGTATTAATATATAGAAATAAAAATAAAAAACTTTTATAGACTTTGCGTGTTTGAATCATTTATTGTTAAAATATACAGAATGATTCAGTAGTTCTATATCCATTGTTTGGTCAAAAACGAAAGGGGGTGTACCTACATTGTATTTTAGGTAAAATGACGACCTCAAAATTAGTTTCAATTTGTACAATACAAATTTTAACTAACTTACGTGTTGTCAACCTTTTTCTAGCATATCCAGATGATTCGAAGGATAATCAAGGGATAATGAATTGAGTTACATTCAAATCATTTGGTTGCACATGACAAAATGTACCTCCTAAATCAAACAAATACGTTCAAATGAACACAATCAGTATAAATTTTGATTTTTCAGTGAATTTGTAATTAAATTGTAATTAAAAGGAGAAAAAATTAACACCACATATTTATAATCATTTCAAATAACACAAAGAAAAGAAAATCGAATTATATTTAATTTGAATGAATACAAGTGAAAACAAACAATTGACTGAGTTAATTGTTGAAATACCATGCATATTCAGTGTTGATTTCTTTATCACATTACACATACAAACATGTGACACATACATAACTGATAATCAAGTATAGTAAATATTATAAAATTTCCGCCTAATTGGCGCCCTCACGGGTAAACAGTGATGTTTACGAAAAAATGTTTCAAACAAAAGTTGTTTAATTTTTGATAAGGAACATTTTTTACATTTAAACTTTTGTTCTATCTCTAACGGTTTACAAGATGGGTCCTACGGACCCAAGACCCAATTGACCTATGATGCTCATTTACGAACTTGACCTCACTTTTTACGTCCTGAGTTCGCTGTAAAAATTTCAGCTCGATATCTTTTTTCGTTTTTGAGTTATCGTGTCCACAGACGGACGGACGGACAACCGGAAATGGACTAATTAAATGTAGCCAACTTAGCTAAACAGCCTGTATATACATGATAAGAATGGAACAAATGAAACTTAACAAAAAAAGAAAAACGATTACAAAATGTTAGTTATACACGTCGTATTAAAAAAAGAACGGAATAGAATACGTATCAAACTCATTGATCAAAGGAGAGAAAACTGAACTAACTTAACCTTCTATGAAACTTTTAAGACCTAGGGTTAAACTGTATTTCAAACTGTTGACTTCAACACCAAATGGCAACGAACAGTACACGTTAAAAAATTCACTCAAGAAAAATCAAAACTATTGATACTTTTTATACGAATCCGTATACGACGATACCGAAAAACTTACAGTTTTTCTATAATTAAGGAAAATATGCTCAATTTTCTTGGTTAATATTTTCAAGCCTAAAAATGAATAAATGTATTAAATTAATTAAAAATACGTCCTTATTTACTTTATTTATTATTAATTAATATATTAGTATTTTTTTAATTTAATACATTTATTCATTTTTAGGCTTGAAAATATTAACCAAGAAAATTGAGCATATTTTCCTTAGTTATAGAAAAACTGTAAGTTTTTCGGTATCGTCGTATACGGATTCGTAATCTACGTAAAAAATGCTTGAAAATGTTTTTTTCCTGATGTTCTAGGATGATTTTTAAGAAAAAGTGCTTAAACTGAACTTTTACCATAATTATTAAAATGCAATTCCACAAAGTAAAGCTCAACACAATCGATATTTTTTCTTCTTCTTTTTCTATTTGAAAGCTGGTACTTCCCGTGTGATCACATTTCAATTTTGTCCAGTTTTCATAATGACATCCATGAGAAAAACATATTATTCTTAAAGCATTGAGTATGAGCGCGACAAATAAACGAATAACTCAATATCACGCCAACCAATTTTTTTAGGCAGTGTACGTCAGATTCACTAACAATCACATAATAAAAAACTTTAAAAAAAAAACCGACTTCAAAAGAAAAACTATTCCAAAACAAATTAGTATGCACTAAAAAGTAAAATAACGACAATATGTAGTTACAATATTACAATAATGTAGTTACAATTATTGTTATTTTTGTCGTCGGTGTAAGCCAAGGTATTGTAGCAAGCTGTTCTATCACAATTGTTTCCTTGGTTGACACCGACTCCAAAAATAACAATAATTGTTACTACATTATATTATCGTTATTTTTTTTTACTTTTTAGTGCATATTAATTTGTTTGCGAACAGTATTTCCTTTGAAGCAGGTTTTTTTTTTTTTTTTTGTAAAAAGTTTTTTATTATTCTTTTACATCCTATTTTTAATACTCATCACATGAACTCTGTTTATGTACAAGCAACAATAATTGTGGTTACGGTCATACGATTATTCTTGATCTCTTTATTTCTATGTTATTCGAGCTACTTTGCCTAAGCTTAATACACATTTGAATACATTGCTGTGGAAAAAATGATGAGTATGGACGAAACAAATTTGTATAAATTTTTTTTTGTAAAATGTTCTGTCACGTCTTATTTCATAGTGTATTTTGTATTAGGATCGTTGGATTACCTACAGTGTGTCGCATTTAAGATGACGACACCCTCATTTTACAGGTTAATGGATCTCATTTTTTACTACAAATTGACAAATAGGGCCGATTCTTAATATTGTGCCTATGAAAATAATTGTCTGTCTGTGTGTTACGCAATCACGCCTGAACTAATGAGCCGATTTGAATGAAATTTGGTACAGATAGTCTAAAGTCTGAAAAAGGAAATAGACTACTTTTTAATGCGAAAAAGGCTGTAAAAGATTTCAGTCCTTAGGCAAGACTTTGTCATCCACCCACTTCAATTTTCACTTCTTAGGTGACGTAAATTATATTATAAAAACGGCGGACATCTTATATATCACCTTCCAGTTAAAAATCAGATTTTCACTTTCATCCTCCACCCGCGCATCAGTGTTTTTATCCGCCATTACCGAAAAAGGTTCCCCTCGTACCCCCTTTACATAATGACCATAACATTGGAAGGACTCCAGATCACGAGCAAAACTTACCTCTGTCTCTTAGCCCACCCAGTATTCCTGTGCAAAATTTCTAATCAATATTACTATAAATAACGAAAATATGAAGGTGTCTCCATCTTAAATGCAACACACGGTTGATAACTATGAATTTTTTTTCAGAAAGTTCTTTTGTTAGAAGGTGGACTTTTCATTTTCAATTAATACGATATTCCTATATTAATTTTATCACCGTATATTCGTTTGACGGAAAAACACTTAAATAGCCAAATATTAAATCCATAATTCGGTAAATACAATTCTAGTAATTTAATAACATTATATTGCAATAGACAGTTAAGGTATTTCTAACAACATTCGCCTAATAATATTCTTGCACGAAAAGTTCTAAATAGGTTGCTTTTAAGGATATGAAGCTGAAAAAAAATTTTTGGGAATATTGACCATCTCTGTTAATTGCTTTAAATTTTCAAAGTTTTCGATATTTAACACGTAAAGGATAGGAATCCATACTTTTTTGAAGATATCGTTTTTATTATCGTCCCTTATAGTCCTAATATAGTTTGTCGGTATACTTACGAAACAGCCTGTATGTCTACCTTTTCTCTGGGGTGCCTCATTTCAGTTTGTAACAGCTTTATACATTTTGAATTTACAGAACACATTTACTAAAATAAACATTTATTTGAATTTGCCGAAATGTATTTCACGGAATTTCTTTCATAGTAAACAAGCAATATATCACCTAAACTATCCTCATTTTAGTAACATACAAGGTGCTTTAAAGCACTCGAACCAGCCAGAAACTGACGAATGAATAAGACGTAAAAATTTTTGAGGTTTTTCTATTTGATCTAAGTGCCTGGTTAACACCATCTTAAGAATTAAAAAACCATATTTATTAAACTGAAATAACTGATCTAATCTACCTGACCTTGTGTTTATCCGTCTTATAAGGGGTGATCAATTTAGTGGTATAGGATTTTAAATTGAAATAAAACAACGAAAATTCAAATTGATAGGGCAATCTTTTTTATTTTTGTGTACCCCCACAAATAAAAGTCCAAAGATGTGATATCACACGATCTTGGAGGCCGATTTACCGGTCCGAGACGAGAGATAAATTATTGCGAGTTTTCCAAGAGCCCAACTACTGAAATTTAATAAATTTTTGTTTTTTTGTCATGTGTCCAAGTGGTGGAATATCAAAAAAAGAGCGTGACATGTACTCTAAAAATTATTATCCTGAGTCAAGGAGAAATGGGGGAGGGGTGAAAGTGAGGACGAATGATCGTATATTTTCAAACATGCCCAAGTCAGGTATCAAATAAAGGGGCATGATGTGTAAATTAAAAAACTGCAAGTTAGTTCAACCGTTAAAAAATTGTAGACTCTTTTATCGGGGATCTATCAAATTTCATAAAATTTACTAGATGCTTCTCATCTATTTCCATGCAACCATAATGTCCCACAGCGAAGTGTGGAACATGCTAGTATTTCTAGCTAGTATTATTTCTAGCTTGTATTTCTATTAATAAGAAAAAAGCGAGGTTCTTTCAGGTTGCAAAATAAGGACTGCGTCCAAAAATATTAGCTGTTTTCTGTTATGTTAGTTACAATTGATTATTATATTTTTATGAACAAATAATAAAAACAACAATAATCTAAAACAAAAATAAAACTATTATCAGATATAATAATACTATTCTATGATTCAGAATTGTTAACAATGAATGTATTTTCAAATCAAAACATATACATACATGTATACATCCATACTAGTCCATACTAATATTATAAATGCGAAAGTAACTCTGTCTGTCTGTCTGTCTGTTACTCTTTCACGCCTAAACGACTGAACGGATTTTGATGAAATTATAAATGCGAAAGTAACTCTGTCTGTCTGTCTGTCTGTTACTCTTTCACGCCTAAACGGCTGAACGGATTTTGATGAAATTTGGTATGGTGATAGATGATAACCTAGAAATGGTCATAGGCTATAAATAATCACGCCATCGTTCTTAGGGGGTTGGCAGTAGGCAGATAACTAAATTGAGTTAGTGATTTTTAGTCGTTTTTGTTGGTACTTTTGCTCTTTCACGTCTAAACGGCTGAACAGATTTTGATGAAATTTAGTAAGGTAATAGATGGTTACTTAAAAACGGATATAAGATCAAAATGATCACGTAATCGTACTTAGGGGGTAGGAAGTAGGCAGAAAACTGAATTGAGTTAGTGATTTTTTTATGGTTTTTGCTGGGAGTTTTGCTCTATCATGCCTAAACGGCTGAACGGATTTTGATGAAATTTAGTTAGGTGATAGATAGTAACCTAGAAAAGGATATGGAATATGGGGGGAGGGGTGAAAGTGGGAATGTTGCCCAGCAAAGCGGGTAGTTCACAGCTAGTATTATATATTCCTATAATATATCATGTTTTAATTTTGAGATATTACGTACAGTCATATTAAATCGAACGGAAGTATTTCTACCTTTAATATATACGTCGAAAAGGTTCAAAAGCGGACACATAAAATCGCATTATTTTACGATATAAATACAACTGTATTGTTATATGTATACACTAATAACTATTGAAATATCATGTACAAACTGTCTGGGAAAAATAAACTTTTTAATACTAGAGATAAAGTATAGTGAATGTAGCGATGAATGTGATACAACTACCGTACGGGGTTGAGGGGTGAAGTGGACATGTTTAACGCATGAGGTGTTTGTATGAAAGTAATAATATACTGTCTAATAAATTTCAAATATTGTTGTTTTGAAATGCAACATTGTTTGAAACATTCTTTTTGATTGGTTCTACCACATATAAATACAACAATAAAATACTGATGTGATTGTCACAACCACAATGTTATGAGATTTACAGAGATTGATCAGATAAAAATTTATTTACGTTCACTATGTCAAATATGACATAATTAAAAGTTTAATAAATTTTAAATTTATATACGCCTTTCAAAAAAAAAAAAAAAAAAAGAATAAATTGGTGAATATGTTAATTTTTTTAAATCGGAAATTACTTATTTTTGGACCATTGATACAATTCAATTACTTTTATTCTATTTGTTATTGCAAGTCTACAAACGGCACGTACAGGTCACCACTCAACTAATACTATAGGGTGTCTGTCAGAAATAAACTAATTTCGTTTAAAATTTCCTCAGTAACAAATAATTTACACATAATGTTACGCAAACGATGTTCTCTGTCAGAGAATGTAATATTTTAATCAATGGTTAATAGCTCGTTTTATAGGTAAGCAATCAAAGCTTACTTGCAGAGTTTGATGGTGGACACCATGTTCTTTCATCAGATTGGATCTAGTTCTCTGGATTGCTTTAATTGTTAATTTAAATCCTGAAAGGTACACTGAAAAAAAATTCTTAATATTAATCGATATGAGGTTGTCTCAACCTCATCGCGAGATAAAATATAGTGAATGTGGCGATGAATGTGTTACAACTACCGTACGGAGTTGAGGGGTGAAGTTGACACAACCACATGAGCAAAATTTATTTTAGATTTCTTCAAGTCGGATTTGCACCAGCCACATATGGATTGCTATTGATTTTAGTGTCTTAAATCCACTGCTGTACCGACTACGCTACTGATGGTTGTATATATTTACACAAATATGCTATGTATATTAAAAATGACCAATAAGTTTATTTCAAACGCACTGTAAGTTAGTAACAACAATCTTTATGTAGTTGACACAATCACATGTGGACATGACAGCTATGTGTTCGTAATAATTAAATCCTATATTTAGAGCAAACTTTATTTACACGATTATATATTCCAACTAAGTAAAATTTTATTTTCCATCAATAAAATGCATGACTTTAAACTAAAATCAATCTCTTTCATGGAAGAAATGATTTCGTTTATTTAACTTCAGTGATTTTGTATCAATGAATTCATATTTTAAAATCAATCCCATTCTATTGTTAATAAAAATATTTAGCTGTACTTGTTCCAGTCATTAGAAAATTGTTTGGAAGTATTTTTACTTTATTTCAATATGAAACGGCCAAATTTGGGATGGGGTTGTCATTCTTTTAATTTTTTGTTCAGTGCAAGAGAAATAATAACACTTTAACTTATTTTGACTGGTAATCTTTAAAGCGAGCTATTAGCCATAATAAATTAAAATGTTCCACACTGCATACACCATTTTTCGAACAGTCTCATTTAATCTTGAACAACCTATATCAAATTCAATTCATAATGGTGCGGACTCCTTGTCTATATTAATATGAATGTTAGATTTAGATAAAGATAGAAATATATTATTAGTCATCTGTTATTATTATTTGAATACATGAAGGTAGTTACATAGTAGAAGGTATGGCGTATAGGTTAAGTTTGTAATGTATTTGCGAGCTAACTAACTAACTCATAGTTGTTTTCTATGATAGCCAGTTAATATTATATTATATAAGTGTGCTTCAATGAGCATAAACTCAAGTCAGGAAATTACGTACATAAACAAAATATATTAGAAATGTAGTTTAGTGCACCCAATTCAAATACACATATAATACACAAACAAGTTATATAAATAAATAGGTAAATATGTAGGAGCTTAAACACAGGCTGTTTATAAAATATTGTTTACGCAAAATTTATCAACGGAAATTTGTCTAAGAAAAACTTGCTTAGAATATTCTTTTATACTCATACATCCATTTTAAGGGCAAAATTCTCATTTTTTCATTATTTTGATCCACACTCTTAATTAATATAAGTTCATTGATATATTTAAATACATAACACCATTAAATTATCAATTTGTTCAGTTTTTACATTCCATAGCATACTAGTTATAAGATTTTTTAAAAGATTTTATAACTGGTGTGCTATGGAATGTAAAAAGTGGACAAATTGATAATTTAACAGTGTTATGCATTCAAATATTTCAATAAATTTTAATTTTGAGTAAAGACCAAAGAATGAAAAAACTAAAAATGCGAATTTTGCCGAGAAAGCCGGTATATGGGTGTAAAAATATATTTAAAGTAACTTTTTTAAATAGTTTTTTTTTTTTCGATCTCTGACGCTAGGCAAAATATTTCGAATTGGCCCTATTTGTCAATTTGTAATAACCTGAGTTTCTGATTTCGATTAATTATCTTAAAAAAATGTGACCTATCATCATAAATAACAGAAATATGAGGTTGTCTTCATTTTAAATACGGCACAGTGTATAATATAACGAAGATTTTTGAAGTCAATACTTAAGCTCTGAGCTTAAGTCATTTACAACTGTTTTCATGCATCCTGAAAGTTGACTTAACGGTAGTGCTTTTGTATGTCACTGTACCAATTCAAATTAAATATTTTAATGGTAGATGTCTGAACAAGTTAACGATTTAAGTCAATATTAAGTAAGTTATTACCATTAAAATCATGTTTCAATACATTAACAATTGGTCAACTTTGGTCGAGTATATAAAACGAACAAGGTTTTTATTTATTCGAGAATTAATTTAATTGATTATAGTTCATTTTTTTGTATTTATGAACATCCTGAACATATGGATATTATATTAAATTCGTATTATTACCTACTACAGGTTAGATGAGATATTATAAATATTTTTAACTTGATTATATTGCACGTGATTTTATTCATGATGTGTAGGTTAAAGCAAGGGACCTTTATTGAACAATTCATTTACTAGAAAAAAATAAAAGTTTTTATTAATATTATAATGTGGGTGGAGTTGGTTACTTCGTTCTTATCCAAGCGACGACAAGCTGATTAATTTACCGCCCTATTAATTTTTTTGCTCACACTGCCGCTGCCTGGATTCGAACCCGAAACCTCCCAGTCAGTAGTCAAAGCAAGTAAGGATGTCTTATCTCACTCGGCTATTGAGCTGGTTCTAGCAACCATCGGTAGCGCGTTTGGTACAGCGCGCAACGGTGAACTTAAGACACTAAAGTCAATTGCGTAATAGATTAAAAACTGAAAAAATATTCTTTGCTTGCAAAACGCAGTTCCACTCCCCTTAAGGGTATAGGTAGGAAAGTAATTTCATTGTATTAGGAAGGAAAATTGGATGAGGAATTTTATTTTGAAGAAAAATACTTTATTTATTCAAATACTTTATTTTTTCCCTTGTAAAGATTTTGAACAACATTCAAAACTGAACTACATAGAACATAGTAAAAAATAACCCTCTGTTAAAATAACATATTTGACAAATATATGCATTTCATATCATTTCTATTCGAAAAATTATAAATGTCAATGAAAAAGGAATTTATTTACAATGTTATGAGATTTACAGAGATTGATCAGATAAAAATTTATTTACGTTCACTATGTCAAATATGACATAATTAAAAGTTTAATAAATTTTAAATTTATATACGCCTTTCAAAAAAAAAAAAAAAAAGAATAAATTGGTGAATATGTTAATTTTTTTATATCGGAAATTACTTATTTTTGGACCAGTGATACAATTCAATTACTTTTATTCTATTTGTTATTGCAAGTCTACAAACGGCACGTACAGGTCACCACTCACGTCAAACGTTCCACAGTGGAGTATTTATATCAAATTTCCGGACAAAATGCAATGAAGGGATTTTTATACTCAAAATTGACTCAAAAGACTATTCAGATGCAAAAATACCTTTTAATTGGGATAATATTAAAAAAGTTTTTTAGTCAGATTCGTCTTCATCGCATTCGTCGTCAAATCCCATTATTTGATTTTTTTCTTCAATTTTTTAATTTTTTTGCTTCTGAGCCACTTTTTTTTATGTATGTTTTCTTTTGTTTCCAGGCATTTTTGTAATTATAAGTTACAAATTTTCACTGGAAAACTGCTTGCTCCTTTTTTTGCCTTTTGACTTAAGCTATATTAATCTATATTCTTGTCTTTGTCTTAAAAGAAAAGGCGCAAGTTCGCGCAAGATTTTTTTTCATAAACCTGTTATGGAATACTTGAACTTTTCCCTGTTTTTGGCGTTAGATAGACTGAGCCGAAGGATTTAAGAGCTGCAGGCTGTCGGTGAAGATTGTAAAGTTCCTGCATTTAAGGGTGTTCAGTCATATATATTCACATACCTCATGAATAGCCATCCTTTCCGCTTTGATACACGCTACAGTGATCCAGCAGCTGAAATGATAGACGAAGATCGAGATCTTCAGAGAAGATCCCACAACCCACCCTCTTTTCTTACTTAGATCCGTCGGTGTAAAAAATGACGCCTCTTGGCTTAACCAGGTTCTCATCCCAATCCTGTTTGGAGGGGATCTTTACTGAGAGCCGTATCCCGAAGCTAAGAGAAGGTAAACCGTAGTTAACGGATCTTGGAAGTGAACGCACCGGAAGGATTAAATTTTACACTCTCATGTCTCTGAAATGCAATAATAACAGATGACATGACATTCCCAAAAATTGATAGTTTACAAGAGTATATTATTTAACTTTTAAAATAATTTCATATAAACATCGTCATTACTTTTTACGATAGGTACTTTACTACAATGATGTACAAAAATATATATGTTTGTAACTTAAGAAACTTATTTTTCACCTCAGAACTTTAGAAAAAGTTCACATGAACAATGAACAATGTGAAATTTACAAAAATTAAAAACCTCCAAAATTAAAGAACTAATTTTTAGGGAACGGAACTCGTACTTGAAACATATCTAAGAACACTCTCCAATAAATTACCTTTTTCTTTAAAGCCTTTTCCAAGCTGAGCCGATTTTGATGGTCATTACCAATTTTTTAGCCGATTTTGATGACACAGACAGAGACACACACACACACATAGCGGTTAAACTTATAACACCCTTTTTAGTTTGGAGGTTACAATTAGTCCTCTTCGGAGCTATAGTTTTCACAAAACGTCCAGCCAAAGACAAACAATATCTAACCCTGTTTGCAGCGCAAAATTTCTACCTACACACATGCCAAAGGGGCATTATTATTTAAATATGTGCAGACAATGAGATTAGCGATAGGCGATCGGCGAGATTTGTGAAGGGTATCATTTCAAAATCTTTAAAACCCTCATACAATGAACAAAAATCAATGAACTGTGAAATAAAATTAAAAAAATTACGAGTAATTTTTTATTAAATAATTTAAGGGATGAAATACTTTAATTTGGAGTATCTGGCGAGACCATTTCATTCTGTTAAAAGTGGAATTAAAAATTTTAGCTCTCAAATTTGATATTCTGCTATCACTCCTTACGTTTAAAGATGATAATTCAAAAATCTTAAAATAAAATGACTAATAAAAAATTAAAAAACCGACTGCGTTAAATAAAATTTGAAAAACAAAGAAATAAGTCTAGTAATTTAAGTAAAAAGCGATTTCAACATTCGGGGACTATTTTGGCGAAGATTTGAGCCAGTCTAGACTTTAATAGATTCCGACTGTTGATGTAGCTATGTATCTTAACTACAGGACTTATTTCTCTCTTTTCAGATTTTATTTAACGTAGTCGGGTTTTTGATTTTTTTTAAACTGTTATTATACTTTATTAAAACTTTTTATACCAATTTATTATTCCCAATTAAATTTAAATATAAAACTTATATATATATATTTTTTTTAATCCCTTTTAATTTCCTTACCCTACTCGATAGGTTTGGTGAACTTTAACGTATTTTACCTACGATTTTGTGCAAAAAATCCGATTTTATTTTTTCTTTCATACCTATCTGAGCACACTTGGGTTTTTAAGAAAAATATAATTATACCTTAAATATCGACATCCATGGAGCTGTTTGGAAGATAGGAGGTAATATAGAAATTTGCAAACAAACAAACATACATACATACATTCAAGATACCTAATCACTCCTTGAACATCGAGGAAAAAAACCGGGAAGACGTATTTCATAATTCTCTTGACTTAAATTATTTTGAACATAACATGTAAATTGTGTGAAACGGGCGTTGTAAATTCGGGAAAATCGAAATAACGATGCCATACTTTAAATTTTTTTAATGTATATCAGATTCTTGGGTAGACGAGCTTGTACTTTTTATTGGTAACTTGCCCGCAACAATAATGTTTTTAATTCGATCTTGTTATAAAGTACAAGTCAAAACAGTGACAGAAAACGGGCTATTTTATTATAATAGATTAAAATTCATTTTACTCTTCTACAAAAAATTCTGTGAAGTAATGTTTAGAAATGGATGGCATTGAATAGAATATCTAAATCTGTAAATTTTTAACGAATAGGTGATAACAATTAGCTAAACATGTTAGAGTTTTATTTGTAGTAAACATATAAATAAGTCGGGAGTACATTAATGTAATTATATAGTAATTTAAGAAAATTACATGTTACTTTTTCACTTAGCATTACGTTTTAATGAGAAAAAACTAGAGTTGATATTCTTTTTTCTTCGGCCTATAACATACAGCAAATCTCTCGCTATAATATACATATATTTTATTAACTAGTAGAGTTCAGACGTTAATTGGTGTTGGTACAACGGTCTAGGTTACAAAGGAATGCGTTTTGTTGTAATTGACCTGAGTGGCTAGTAGGTATATACATATATTCAATAACACATAAATTAAATACTTAAAGAAACACAAAATCAAGTCTGAGGGATTCGTTTGTCGCGAAAAAATCTGTTCTCAATCGAATAAAGATCATTACCTTTTTTTCTATTTTTTATCGTGTACGAACCCTAAACTCAAATCTAAAACATTGCTAAGAACACTCTCAATCGAATTACCTTTCAAAATAAAAATAAAAATCGGTTTATCCGTTCATCCTAAACGGATTGATTTTTATTTTGAAAGGTTATTCATTCAAGGCGGTTCTTAGAAGTGTTTTAGTTTCGAGTTCAAGAAATCACACTATTTTAAGCTTAAAATGCATAAGCTTTTGTTGTTTTGGTCTAGATGTGATTGAAGTATTCATCATTTCGACTAGTAGGTAGTAGATCGTCTAACTCAAATTTTTCGGTTTGAATTCGATGCATTACCCCAATGATTCAAATTCAGAATGGATACTTACAATGGAACATTGAAGTTCTTTAGCAGCTAATGACCCTGTTTCTGATTTTTTATACTTCACTCTTGCGTCAACTTGCAAATAAATTCTATTTGCCTGATATAGAGCAGTAACAGCAACTTTGTTAAAAAGGAAAGAATTATTCACAAGCATGGTATATAATTTCATCTTCTCTTGTCTGAAGAAAGCGAATGTTATTGCTAAAAGAAAGCTGAAATCGTATCGCACGAAAAAATGTAACATGATGTAAAATCAGTCTCACAGTATATAGTTAGAGATAGGGCTAACTTAAAACAAAATAATGGGAGTTTTACCTCCGTCCCATACTATAATCAAACCTAGGCAGCTCACCGGCAAAGTAATCAATTATGCTCCTCGTCTGTTTTCTCATCCATAATCATAATAACCAACAGTCTAATTAATTAAATACGACCATAGGGTACATTGTGAAAAAGATTTGGCCCATCCTCAGCCACTACAACATGAACAATTTGTAGCTGCTTAATATCATCAGGAGTGCTTTGACGTCGGCGGACTTTAGGTCGGAGAGGTCGTCAAACAGCCCTAATAATAGCTACATACCATATACTCATTGCTTCTGCATCTTACTCGTGACGTAACATCATCTCTCGTTTTTCTCAAATTGAACTGTTGTTCAATTTGATGTTTTACCAAATAACAGAGAACCATAAGGTATAAGTTCAAGCATATTTCAAAAGGTCTATACTTTTATAGTTATTAGCGTTGGGAATTGGAGAATTTAACGTCAAATAACTGAAAAATTTGTAGTTTTTTTAAGAAATTATATCATACACTTTTTCAAAGTACTTTAAAAAACCATGAAAATGAAAAAAGTTTCAAGTTATTTGCACGGAAATTAACGGAGTTATAATAAAAACAAAGTTTTTCGTACCTTTCTTTTTATATTTTATTCAGGACCAAAACTGATGAATTTACCATGGAAACTAAAATTAATGCTTGCCACTTTCCAATTTACTTTATGTAGGTTCTGGCAACATTCTCGAAAAGTTCTGGCAGTAACGGATATATATTTTTTGGTGTATTAATAATAATGAATTTGAAATATTGCAAATTTTCGAAAAATACAAAAAAATGTCTATAGTATTGACTTTTCGAAATATGTTTCAATGACACTTTATGTCTACAATTTTTGCCTATATCGATTCCCGATTTCATTTTCTGCAAAAACTTTTCCACCCTTGAGAAGGAGTGGCTCCCCTCTGGCCAAAACCGTACAAATTTTTGTTTTTTTACTATAAGTAAGCTTTAAACAATGCAGTCGAATAGTTTTTATAAAGATTTATTGACTGTTCCTGGACTTCGAGGTATAAATCTAACGGCTTCCCACTAAAACATAATAAAACATTTGGCAACATTACCAAAAATTGGTAGTATTACCCAACATTGATACCCACATTGCTCATATAAAAAATGAGGTAGCCTGTTGAACAATGAAATTAATACGTTTTGATTTCTCTTGTATTGCATTGAAATGATTACTTGTAAAAACCTCAACTCTCGCCCAGAGTGATCAGCTCATCTATTACTTCTTTCATTTGTATTCATTTATACGCGTTAGTAAGTTGGCTCATCTATCTTCTTTATCTATAAATATATAGGAGACTTTCTATCTATAAATATATAGGAGACTTTCTATAGATATAGATAGATAGATAGATAGTCACTCATCACGATATCTCTGGAACTATAAGACCTAGAGACTTGAAATTTGGCAGGAATATTCCTTTTGCCAAGTAGAGGTCAGCTAAGAACGGATTTTACGAAATTCCACCCACAAGGGGGGTTGCGGGGTAGTTCATGAATAAAAAATTTATATTTTTAAATTATGGCTTTTAATAGTTCAAAACTTGGTCAGAATGTTTTAAATTACATTTAGAAATTTTTTTAACCTTCGGAGGGTAGAAAGGTGTAGCGAGAAAGTGGGAAGGAAATATCGAATATTTACAAATATACCTAAGTGGGGTATCAAATAAAAGAGCATGACGTGTACATTACAAAACTGTTATCCAACGCAAGGAAATGTGGAGGGAGGGGTGCAAGTGGGGATGTTGCCCAGCAAAGCGGGCGGGTAACAGCTAGTAGATCTATATAGATAGATAGTCACTCATCACGATATCTCTGGAACTATAAGACCTAGAGACTTGAAATTTGGCAGGAATATTTCTTTTGCCAAGTAGAGGTCAGCTAAGAACGGATTTTACGAAATTCCACCCACAAGGGGGGTTGCGGGGGTGTTCATGAATAAAAAATTCATATTTTTCAATTATGGCTTTTAATAGTTCAAAACTTGGTCAGAATGTTTTAAATTACATTTAGAAATATTTTTAACTTTCGGAGGGTAGAAAGGTGTAGCGAAAAAGTGGGAAGGAAATATCGAATATTTACAAATATACCTAAGCGGGGTATCAAATAAAAGAGCATGACGTGTACATTACAAAACTGTTATCCAACGCAAGGAAATGTGGAGGGAGGGGTGCAAGTGGGGATGTTGCCCAGCAAAGCGGGTAGTTCTCAGCTAGTATACCTATATAAAATAATTGAAAACCATTCTAATCCTTTCTTGAAACATTTGAACTGAGTAATAATCTAAAACAATCGTCATCATCCGATACTTTGACATAATTAATTCAAGAAGTAACAATAGCCAACTGGTAAATCGGATTTATTAAATTTTAAGT